>NC_041055.1:10583053-10883053 GCF_900634775.1 Gouania willdenowi | reverse complement strand
TATCTGTCTTGATAAGTGTGTACGTCAGTGTATGTCTGCATGTGAGCAGAGATTCTGGCCTTGGCAGAGACTGTGCTGCACTGAGTACGCTCTGTACTGTTTAATCATGATTCAGCTGTTCAAAAGTGTAATGAGTAATGGAGTCGTCATGTATTAAAACATGACAAATTGTACACATGAACATACATTTGACGATATGATGATGAATATAATAATTGACCATAACATTCCCCACTTTTGGTCGCCTCAACGACCAAATCAAGAAACAAAATTATTATATTCCACCTTTGCTGTCTGTCAGGGTTAACCATTAGCATCGTTATTGTCATACATTGGATATATTCTTCTTTTGTGAGGCACGGATATAGATATATCAAGAAAAATGTGGAAATAAACCTTAAAAAAAACTTCATCATTATTATCAATGGCATGAATCATCAAAAATCATCCTTTATTACATCTAGATAAGCAAAAATCATCATTTGCATCAAGGACATCACTCGTCTTCATCGGCTGAGTTCAGTGGTAACTGGGGTAACCAATAGCATCATGAGTGAAGAACCTTGAGTATTTTCCTCAATCGTAGCAGAAGGTTTTATGACTGTATTCCTGCAGCTAGGTGTGAGGTTGTCCTCCCTCAACCTAGCTATGAGCATTTGGTGTGGCTTATAAACAAAGCTAGGCCCTTGTTCTAGAGCGTTTTCTTGTGTGTGTCTCAGTGGCCTTGTCGGTTCCCCCTTCATTGTTCGGTCAGCCTCCGTCTCAGTATCAGCTGGTGTCGGCAATCATCTTGGATCATGTTGCCTGCTCCGCGACCTTCACTGCCGTGTGGGTCGTTTGTTTCCGGTCGGCGTTGTAGATGATTGGTTGTTGTCTGAGGAAGGGTAGTCTCCACACACCTGGCAACCTCTCTTGGGATCGGAAGGTACCTGAACAGAAGAGGGGGAAAAACACCGAAACAGAACTCTTGGGATTGGCTGGTACCTGAACACAGGCGCGATCCCACTACTGAGGCTTTAGCTGGTACCTGGTGCCTGGTAGGCTTTAGCTGGTACCTGGACAGAAAAAAAACGGGGGGGGGGGGGGGGGGGGGGGGGGGGGGGGGGGGGGGGGGAACACACCAAAACAAAACTCACCCAAAACAAAACAGAACAGAACAGAATAGAGTAGAATAGAATAGAATAGAATAGAACAGAATAAAAGTTTTAGGGGTGTTAGGTTTAGTTAACTGACTAAATGAATAGTTTGTATGGCCAGGAAGGCAGAGACAGGTCAGAGGTCAGGATCTGAGAGCTTTTCAGATCCTAAAAGGTGCTGCTGCACAATCACACAATGGTTAGGTGTGGGTTAGTGAGCTTTTAGCCATGCTAGCTCTGTAGCCCATTCGCACGCGAGTGGGAAAATATGAGGCTGAAAGAAAAGCAGGAAGTATTAATTCGATTTTCTTTTCCTGGAGTAAGAAGAAGCATAGCTGGAGTTGCAGTGATTATCTGTGGTACGTCTACTTACCTGGTGAGAAGCAACAATTTGAGAACCACTGTTTACAAGGACATGCAAGTCGGACGGAGAAGGACATGCAAGTCAGACGGAGAAGTGTGGAGTGTGATTACATGTCTTCTCAAGATGAATACATACAATTGGGAGACATGGAGATGTGAGAAAGCTAACTGAGTTTAACCAAATAAATAAATAATGTTATTTATTTATTTAAATTGTTTGTTTATTTTCTTTGCTATCTCTTATTTGTGAAGGAGAAATCTTATTCTATCCTTTATTTATTCTGAATAATGTTAACACTCCACACCTAATTACATAGCCTAATTCTTTTATAGAGCTGAATTTGTCAGTTCATTTATTTCATTACTTTCCCTCATAATTATTATTTGAGATGTAATTTACTTAATTTTGAAGGTCAATTGGTGGCAAAAGTGTCTCCTATTCTGTGTCTGAACCAGAGTTTAGCGAGATTATTGGCCCTTTAAGGTTTAGACAGAATTAAAGTTAAGTTGAGTCGAACAATCATATTGTCTTTTGCTCTCTGTATTTATCCCATTTGTAGGGGTGACGAGCCCCAGCACGGTTTGGAGAGCTTCCTTAAATGCTTGGAAGTTACTCAACTTTAAACTATCTCTTATTTCAATCAATTATCAAGAATTTCAGGAGGACCCTTTTTAAATCTCAGGCGACCCAGATTGGGCCACCAACCCAATGTTGAGAACACTTAATTTTTCCCTTAAACGTGTCTAAACCCAGTGAAGGTGTTTTATGGTCTTGCACGCTAAGTGCTGTTGGAACAAGAAGAAAATGGTTGGAGGGTTTTGGGGTATATTATTTTCCTATGATAAAATATAAATCAAAAATCAGAGGGACGTTGGCCCCTCCCTTCCCTTTTTTACATAAGAATACATTTGGATTCTTAAAACCATATGATAAATATCATTGGAAAATCACTTATCTGATCATTTTGGATGTGTCTCCGTTTTCCTCTCTCTTGTGTCCGCCTGCCTTTGTGCCCTCCAACCTCCTCGACCTCCTTCTCCTCAGCCATAAAGGTCAAAGCCAGGGTCAACTGTACGCTCCTTTTGGAAATTTGAAGATCTGTCCCCACTTTTGCAGTTGGATTGGAAGTCGCTGTAGTCTCTGGAATAGATATTATGTTAGAACATCCACAATATGTCATATTGTCACGTGTCTATTTCAATCTATTTCCCCTTTGCTTCCCAGTTACAGTTATGGACAATACTTCCCTTTAATTCTCATCCTTCATCATAAGAAGCAGTGACCAGGCATGGCGGCGAAGAGGAAGGATCGGAGTCGAGAAGGCGGTGGCATTCTGTTAGGAAACACTCAGAAACAGAAAGAGAGGAAACCATTAAGACTTAACTGGATAATTTAAAACATCTCTTTTCTTTAGTTGGATCTGATTCGTCTCCTTACAGCGACCTGTATTTTGGAAAAAGCTACATAATAACAACAACTAAGACGAAGACGTAGACAAGTGCACACCACAACGAGTATACACATATAACAACAAAAAAACATGGACACTGAACATGTAAGGTCAGTCAAGGTCAAAGCCAGTCATTCCACTGAAAGTGGTATCATATATAAAAAATGTCGTTTGGTGTTTTTAAACACCCAGAAAAAAACCCTTTAAAACCTGGTAAACTTTTTAGAAGGCCCAAGGCCTAAAACCATAGTTCTTTTAACAAGCAGCAGTGTTTTCTGAACACCCCACTACATAATTGGCAAAAACAGGGAGAAGATCAAGTGCATCAGAACCCAGGAGGAAAAGAAGGTGAAACAGAGGAACATGTGTAGTCAAACAGCCATTCATCGGTCAATCACTCAATGACACGTCCACGGCACATTCGCACTCACAACGCGGTTCTCTCAGGCATACGTAACGTGTCATCATTCAGTCACTCATGCACCGCACACGTTCATGCCTCAATTTTCACGTCCATGCATTCACAAGGTTTTGCTGCAGTGTCTAAGTGGAATATAGGTCTCATCTAGCCCACCAATGGCGATAGCCAGTCCACCTCGTCTCTCGGGGTCAATGAGCTCTTATTGCCCCCCCCATGCTTGGCAACCTTTTAGTGTTAATTAATTGCTTTTCACTGGTATCATCTGATTACTAAGAGGTACGCTCCTTTTTACTTCCGCCTTTGCGGAGTCTACACTTAGATTATTGCCCGTGTGGTACCGACAGTCTGCTCATCTGCTGATCAGGCAGGAATCGCACGGCCGTGTCTAACTCAACAAACTCAACAACTCTCGACCTCCGGCTTTGTAAAAGATAAAGCTGGGGAGAACTCTCAACCTCCGGCTAAAGCTCAACAACTAAAGCTGGGGAGAACTATGGGGGGGGATCTCTCAACCTCCGGCTAAAGCTCAACAACGACCTCCGGCTAAAGCTGGGGAGAACTATGGACACAACAACAACTCTCGACCTCCGGCTACAGCTGGGGAGAACTATGAACACCCTCTCAACCTCCGGCTACCGCTGGGGAGAACTATGAACACACTCTCAACCTCCGGCTATCACTGGGGAGAACTATAAACACCAACGCAGACTGTCAGGACTTTATTGGGCACCTCTAAGATTGAACGGAGCACGCAACCTCTAATAACCCTCACTCTAAGGGAATGTAGAAATTTGTTCAGAACGGTATTTGGTTACCAAGCATGTATCAAATCAGGTGGACCGCTATCCCCCAAAGAGCGCTTTCCCTAGCAAGGTTTATCCTTTTTCTGCACATTAAACCAGGACTTCTTGTTTGAAAAGTAATTGCCTATGTACTCATAGCAACTATTGGGACATTTTTTTTTTTTTTTTTTTTCTCAGGAAAAATTTGGTACTGCTGTCGAGTGGCTTTGGGCCGGCCAGACAGTCCGACGCGGTTAAGGGGGAGGCGCGCAAAATGAAAACAATGAATGTTGAACTAGGCTGTCTGTCGCAAGCAGCTTCAAAAAGGGTAAGGTACAGATTGTTTACGAGGGTATCGGTCAAAAAAATGTCAAAATTTAAACTTGTTGAGGCTGCAGTCCTCAATCTCTGTCTCAATTTTCCTGAAATTGAGTAAAAACAAAAGAGAAAAAGAAGAATCGTTCAGAAATAACAAAGGAGAAAAACGTGTGAGCTCAAAAAAATCATGGCCAATAAAAATTAAAACTTCAGCTCCAAAAGCTGAGGCAACAGAGGGCTCTGTCTTCAGCGGATGTAACCATATCTTGCATTGTGGGGGCCTCCCCTCAATCAAGAAAATAAATGAAAGAAAAGCAAACAAAAACAACCTTATCAGTAACACTATTTTCTTCCCCTTTGTTTGTTGTTTTCTCATAAAGGCCAAAGCAGTGTAAATAAATGAGCAAAGATAAATGATGGGCACACTTGATCTCATGTGGCAAACAGAAGGGTTCTGTGTGAAGTTCTGGTGGTCCTGTGTTTCTCATAGTTGTGAATGTGGGTGTGTGACTGTATGTCTGGTCTGTCTGCGTGTGAGAGAATAAATGAAAACAAAATAATCTAGTGCACAGTCAGAAGATAGAGGGGTTAGTATTGTGCGAAGGAGAAGCTTGTTGGCTATTTGCTAGTTGTCCCCCTCCATGCCAAAGTTCAAGGCTAAAGTGATTTAGCACTACCACCAAAGGCTGTGGTGGACTTCTTGTTGCTTGGTATCCTTGTGGCTTTTGAAACAGTGTCTTTTTGGTGAAGATTTCCAGCAGACGTGTGACCAGTCTGCAGTTGCTGCCCATCATTCAGGCAGTAGTCGTGGCGTTTAACTCGCAACTCATTGGTGGGGGGAGTGTCCACTCCGACGCCCACAGGTTCTCAGTCTTTGATGATGGGGCATTGGCATGCGGCCCATTCATAGACGATGAAGAGTTGACTTGGGACTGAGCGAGTTATTTCAGCATTGCTTTGCTGAATGGGAGTTGAGTCCTTGAGTCCTGAAAGGTCACACACCTTTGATTGTCCATTTCCTTCTGATGCTTGGTCCTTTGAATGATGTTGACATTCCATTAGCGTAAGAGTTGAAGGTGATTTCATTCTTTCATTGAAGATGTCGTTTCTTCAGGGGGCAACCACAAAGCCAACAGAAACTAACAATTTAAATAATAAAAAATGATAATGATGGTAACAGTAATATTAAAATAAAATAAAATGAAATACTGTATTCATCTGTGTGTGTGTGTTTGAGTGTGTGTTGCCCATCAAACATGAAATCAAAATAAAATTTAAAATTAAAATAAAAATAGTGTCTGTGTGTAATGGCACTATTCTGTCACAAGTGTGTAGTGCACTAAACTGGCCAGTGAGGGGCGCCACCTCTCTCTCTTGGGATGGGTGTGGCTGTGCGTGTGCGTGCGCCCGTGCGCGTGCCTGTGCGTGCGCTGTGCGTGTTTGTGTGTGTGCTCTCTCTCTCTCCCTTTCTCTCTCTCTCTGTGTGTGTGTGTGTGTGTGTGTGTGTGTGTGTGTGTGTGTGTGTGTGTGTGTGTGTGTGTGTGTGTGTGTGTGAGAGACTCTCTCTTCGAGAGAAAAACAAAACAAAAAAAATCAAGGCGCACAGAAGCCGAAAGCTGACACTTGTCCAAATGAAAGCATTAAAGCCAAACAACCATACAAAGATAAAAAAAAAAGTAAAACTCACTGATCTGAGTTCACATCATACCAAGATTGTATATGCGTATGCATATATTATTTGTTTATTGGATTCTTCATCTGTTTGATTCACAGAAACACAATTTAGGTTAGATTTGGGGTTTTAATCTTTCGGTACAGAGGTGAACTCAGATCATGGCACCGCTGGGATGTTTTGGAAACCTTGTTGCCCGTCTATCTATGGTCAGGACCTCACAGGCTGTGGGTGTCCGAACAAAACCAAAGTAAATAATGACCAGCCGTATTTTATGCCTAAACAAAATATCCGAGCCCGAAGAAAACCAGAGAGAACCTACAGCATTAAAAAGCAACCATTTGAGCCCTTCTCATGGCTATTCACTGCGTCAAAACACAGAACAGCTGAGGATCAAAATCAAAGCTCAAAGCTGAAAATCAATACAATGCTTGACTGGTTCCAAAAAAAATCAACACAGAGCAAATATATATGTAAATGAAAATTTATACATATATGTTTATAAAGGCAGCTTTACCTTAGTCCGAATTGGTGTTTGAGGTTCAACCGATGGTTCGTGCTCCAGTCTCTGTCCGAGGGCGGACCACCGCGGGCCAGCCCCGGGGCTTCAAATGTGTCGACCCAGTGCTGGTCCACGATCGACGCCCCACAGAGCAGAAGATGGATTCAGTTCGTCGACGCCAATTGTTACGGCAGAATTTACGGTTGACCTCATTTAGTGACATGATTCATTGCTCTGGTTGAATGATGGAATCCAGGAGAAGCATTGATGATTTTATATAAAAAATGTTTATTCTATTGCTAAGTAAAAAGGTACAAGATGGAACAAAGTGAAACAAAATTAGCGTCCGTCCAGGCGGACGTCCGAAGGAAGTGCCGCGCCCCGCTCCAACAGTTTCAAAGCTTAACCTTTTTATACAGATAAGAAAAGGTCCCAACAGTGAGAGACAAAAGGGAGGGAGTCAGATGCCCATAGTGGAAATGTTGGAGGATGATGAAGATGTTATGAGAAGGTTTGGCTCCAGTCTTTATCTGTCTTGATAAGTGTGTACGTCAGTGTATGTCTGCATGTGAGCAGAGATTCTGGCCTTGGCAGAGACTGTGCTGCACTGAGTACGCTCTGTACTGTTTAATCATGATTCAGCTGTTCAAAAGTGTAATGAGTAATGGAGTCGTCATGTATTAAAACATGACAAATTGTACACATGAACATACATTTGACGATATGATGATGAATATAATAATTGACCATAACAATGGGTTGGACTAAATGGAAAAGTAATGCAATGGTTTAAGTCATACTTGGAGGAGCGAAGCAATTTTGTAAGCATTGGAAACTTTGAATCTGACAGATTACCAATGTCCTGTGGGGTTCCTCAGGGATCTGTTCTTGGACCCCTTCTGTTTAACCTTTACATGCTTCCTTTAGGACAAATTTTACAGAACTGTAAGGTTGATTATCAGAGCTATGCAGATGACACACAACTATATCTATCACTGAACCCAGATGACCATGGTCCCATTGAGGTGTTGTGTGACTGTTTAGAAAAAGTAAACTGCTGGATGAGTGAAAACAGAACACCAAGTCAAAAACCTTGGTGTTCTGATTGACTCAGATCTTACATTCAGCAGTCAGATCAAATCTATCACAAAAACAGCCTTCTACCACCTAAAGAACATCTCCAGAGTGAAAGGTTTAATGGCTCAGAAAGATCAGGAGAAACTGGTCCATGCTTTTATCTCCAGCAGACTGGACTATTGTAATGGTCTTCTGACAGGAATCCCCCAAAAGAGCATCAAACAGCTACAGCTGGTTCAGAACGCTGCAGCTCGGGTCTTAACCAGAACAAAGAGGTCAGAGCACATTACTCCAGTTTTAAAGTCTTTACACTGGCTCCCAGTCAGCCTCAGAATAGACTTTAAAGTTCTGCTGCTGGTGTATAAATCTGTGAATGGCTTTGGTCCAGAATACATCAGTGACATGTTAGTCAGGTATGAACCCAGCAGGTCTCTCAGATCTATGGACACAGATCAGATAGTGGAGCCCAGAGTTCACAGTAAACATGGTGATGCTGCTTTTAGTTGTTATGCTGCAAAGAAGTGGAACAAACTGCCAGCGGAGCTGAAGTCAGCATCCAATGTGAACATCTTTAAATCAAAGTTAAAGGCACTTTTTTTCTCTACTGCATATGATTGAGAGAGAGATTTTTTGTCATGTTGTTGATGTAATGATGATTTTACTGATGATTTTAATTGATTTTACTGATGATTTTAATTGTTCTTATTGATTTAAATGTTCTTATTATTATTTATTTGACAATAAAGAACCTTGAATCCTTGAATTGAATCCTAAACAATTGAATGTTTTATCATGTAAAGCACATTGAGTTGCCTTGAGTATGAAATGCGCTATATAAATAAATTTGCCTTGCCTTGCCTTGCCTAGGTCTCCTGCCTGGCAGTTCCAACCTCAGCATCCTACCAATCAGTGACGTGCCGTGAACACTAGGGTTGGGTAGGCAGGGCGTGGCAAATCGAGACCACCAATGTTGACACCAATGACAATTTCATATGGCAAATTAATCTAACAAAATCAACATCATTAAAGAAACAAACGTATTCAATAGCAGCCACCATACTGTCCCAACAAGATATATCTCATGACATAGCAGGGCATCCATTGTTTGTGTTGGAAACACAGAGAAAACGACAGCAACAACAACTCGGAACAGCCTCAGTGAGGCGCATCCACAAAGCCAATTCTTTCACTGTGGAAAATACGAACAGTTTTCTGACCTTACCTTTGTTGAAGGTCTGGTAACTCAGGTGTTGGTTTCTCATCTTTTAAAACCTGTCGTTTTTCCTCAAAAGAAAGTTTTTTTTATCATCTCTAGTGCTGTCATCCTTCCTGTAGTGTTATCCTGCCCACTAGCTAGAGAATGTAGACACGCTTTATCAATTCACTAATGCACTGTAGCGTCTCTGCCGTACCAGGAAATAACAATGTTTAGTCATTTGGGCTATGAAAAGCACAAAATGCTGACACTTTCGAACGTGTAGGTACTGTAGGCTATCGGAAATTGAAAAATAAATAAATACGTATATTATAATTAAAACAAATAATCAAAATATCAATTCACCCTTGGGTAGGCACTGCCTACCTTGCCTACCCTGGCTGTACGTCACTGCTACCAATATATTCCAATCCCTTCTCTTTACATGTCCAAACCATCTCAGTCTGGCCTCTCTGACTTTATCTTCGAAACATCTAACGTGCCGTCCCTCTGATGTACTTATTCCTGATCCTATCTATTCCCGTCACACCAAATAACAAACTAAACATCAGTCTCCTGTCAGTGGCACTTGTCTAAACAATACAACATGGCTGCTCTCACCATTGTCTTGTACACCTTTCCTTTCATTCTTGCTGATGCTCTTTTATCACACATCACACCTGACCCATTCCAGTCTGTTAGCACACGCTTCTTCACCTCTCTTCCACACTCTCCATTGTTTTCGACTAAATACTTGAAATCCTCCACATTCTTTATCTCCACTCTCTATAGCCTCACTGCTCCACTTGGGTTTCTCTCATTCAAACACATGTATTCTGTCTTGTTGCGGATAACCTTAATCATTCCTCTTCTTTACAGAGCAGACTACCACCTCTCTAGATGTTTCTCCACCTGCTCCCTGCTCTCACTGTCTAATATCTCATCTGTCAGTCTGTCCATCACCACAAGGAACAAGAAGGGGCTCAGAGCTGATCCTTGATGCAGTCCTACCTCCTCTGTCACACCTACAGCACACCTCACTACTGTCCTACAGCTCTCATACATGTCAAAAGCTTTCTCTAGATCAGGGGTCTGCAACCTTTACTCTCAAAGTAGCCATTTTGCCTCGTCTCACCTGGTTTAAAGTCCTCCTGGAGCCAAAAAAAATACCTTAATACAATGAATTAAATTCTATATAGTTAAAATTATATAGTAATAATGTTTGATTTAATTTGATTTGATCTATATTAATCATGTAAATGGCAACTTAAAAACAGTTTAAAATAAAATAAAATAAATTGACATCAAGAAATAAAACAGTATCTTGCATCTTCAAATTCTTACACATCTCAGTTTACATGAACACAATGTTACATAAAGAAGATTTTTTTTTTAGTTGATGTATTTGAAAGGCTACAAAAAGTAACTTGAATTTGATAACACATGATCATGTGGTCAATACATGCTAATTGCTAATTTGTTGCCACACATAAAGCATGGATTTTTAACTGGCACATTGGAGGTTAAATGAATCTGTCCCCACACCATTAAAATCTCTTTTTTTCCCCCAGAATAGTGTTTTTGTTGGTTTAGCTATCTTACCAGGGATTTAAAACTTAAGGTGCAGGAAAGTTGATGGTCTGTAGATGTTGCAGGAGGTGAAGTAGGAAGGTGCTGAGTCAATGCACAACGTGATTTATTTTAGGTTAACAAATTGTTATATCTTGATTTCATTTGTCATTAATCATTAATAGCTTTTGTAAAAAAATAACTATTTATTTCAGTATTTTTTTTTGAGGCACATGAGGCTCCAGAGCCGCAGGTTGCAGACCCCTGCTCTCGATCTACAAAGACTTTGCCCCCACTCCCCTAATGGTTAAAAGTTCTCATTACAGTTTTCCAAATTTTTTAAATAATTTACATAATATACAAATATTTTAAGTGCCAAAAAACACAGTGACTGAGAAATAATAAAGATGGTGATATAAAATTCAAAGGTTCACAAAATAAAAACAATTAAAAAGGTTTTAAAGGACCAGCAGCGTGGAGTTTGCGGATCAAAAGTTTTCATTTAAGTTTTCCCAAATTCATTCAAAAAATTCGAATTATTATTATAATGTACATAATATACAAATAATTGAAGTGCCAAAAACACAGTGACTATACGAAATGATTAAAACAGCGATATAAAATTAAAAGGTTCACAAAATAAACTTTGACTTTTGACCCTCCTGCTTCCCATAGCCGCTCAGATGCTGCAGTGTTTACAACATGGCGGACACCGCGGGTGATCCGTAGACTCACTAGTCTATTGTTTGTTAGTGATGCACCGAGAAAACAAGTGGCTGAAACAGAGAACAAACAAACACCACCATCAGTGTGCGCTTATCTGGATATAAAGCGATTGATTGAGCGGTGTTGTTCCAAGAATATCAAACTCCGTCTATGCAGCCGATGACATTTGACCCTCCTGCTTCCTGTTGCAGCTCAGAGCTTTGTTTACAACATGGCGGACAGAGTGGACGCTCCATAGGCTCACTTGTCTGTTGTTAGTAGTGATGCACTGAGAAAACAAGCCGGCTGGAACAGAAAACGAACAAACTCTGCGCTCAGTGCGCACTTGTCTGGATAAAAAGCAGTCTATTCAGCGGTGCTGTTCCAATTTACTCCCCCCTCCCTGACAAAATCGGAGTCCACTGGCCACCATGGCACTGCAGCAGTTCATTTATGGTACGGCAGCAAAAATGAAGCAGAAAGAAACGGCTGCCTGATTTCATCATGAATTTACAACATTAAACAATGCGTCGATGCAATTTTTTGTAGTTAATATTATCAATTATGTTACTAATCATTTTTATATT
Organism: Gouania willdenowi; assembly: GCF_900634775.1. Lineage (NCBI taxonomy): Eukaryota > Metazoa > Chordata > Actinopteri > Blenniiformes > Gobiesocidae > Gouania > Gouania willdenowi. The sequence goes on along the minus strand of NC_041055.1, from coordinate 10,871,275 downwards.
ATTGTTTTTGTTACACACATTGTGGTTGGGGCGAATCTTGAGACATTCTATATATTTAATTAATTTTTTTTTTCGCTGCACCTGGCAAGAATCTCAAACTCCACCTATGCCTACGATGTTTCAGAGTCTACAATCCATGGCATCAATGGTCTCGTCCCGTTGTTTAAAGGGGGGGGGGGGGGGTATCATGTCAAAAAAACTTTTTCAAGCTTTATATCATGTCAGTGTTGCTCCGAATGATTCACATATTTCTGAGTAATCTTTTGAATGAAGATTCTGTTTTCATTGGTCGATTCCGTGATTCTGTTAACATGGATTTTATGGGGCCCTAGTGTAGTTTTTGTGAGCGCACTCAACTGAGGTGTAACTGAGAGTCACTGCAGCGCATACAAGCTTGTGTCCTGTAACCATCTCTGATTGGCCAGCAGCTCAGGAAGGCGGTTCTCTGTGATTCTGATTGGTGAAATTTTATATATCACTCAAATGATGGAGGCGGAAGAAAAAAACCTCACCATCTGAAGTTAGGTTATCGCAGAAGTGAAAACCTCCATATTGATGCGATTAAGGTTAATCGTTCATCATTAATGGTAGTAATCATTCTGGGTATATAACCATACTGCTGAGTGAGCGACTGCCCTTAGTGTAGCTTCAACTACTCTTTCCCATAACCTAATTAAATGACTGATCAGGACCAACTGCCTTTCCACTCTTCGTCCTCTTCAAGGCCTGCCTCACTTAAGCCTTACTAATCTCGTTATCTTTTTTTCATCAGCACTTTGGAATTTTTTTTTTCAATCTTACCATCACACTTCTGGCCTCTAGCTGTCAACACATTTCCATCTCTGTCCTTATTCACCCTAACCTCCCATCTCTTTGTTTGGCCAAACAACAATTTTTCAATAGGCAACCAAAGCTCAGTTGGTAGAGGGGTCGTCTTCTGGGGGTTCGATCCCTGTGATATACCTGTCTGTGTCAAAGTGTCCTTGGGCAAGACACTGAACACTCAGTTGCTCCCAGTGGTCAACTAGCACCTTGCATGGCAGCTCTGTGTGCAAATGGATAAATTAACTGATATTAAGCACTTTGGGACTACCTCAGTTGTTCTAAAGCTTTATATAAATTAAATAAATTTACCATTTCAGTTTCCACCATTTCATCCTCTTCTCTGCCTTTGTCCTCTTCATCTTTTTTACCACCAGACTCATCTTACACACCACAATCCTCCGGTCTTTTGCGATATGTGAAAGGTCACTGAAACTCTGGCGAACTCTGGTCCTCTGACAAATGTAGGTCTTGATTCGGCTCAAGCTAAGCATGGTGCGGTCTTCAACCATGTGAGAAAGCAACCAGGACAAAATATAGGACTTTACATTGAAGCGCATGTGTAACAGAGCAACTTCATCAGTGACGCAGGAGCAGCTGTGCCGCTAACGAGCACACATTCACAACCCAGTGCTCCAGCAGCAAAATACACAAATATCCATCCATCCATCCATCCATCCATCCATCCATCCATCCATCCATCCATCTATTCATCCATTTTCAGAGTCGCTTTGTCAGCACACAAAAAAAAAAAACACGTCACATGTCCTCACTCCCTTCCGTATTTCTCCCACATCATTCATTTATTTCTGTTTTCCCAAACTGTTCACATGATCAGCAATGGCTGCACATTAGACTCCTCTGTTTTATCTGTGTATGTATTCTCATATCTTCACATATTACACATCCTTACCGGTAAGTTACCGGTAACTTGACGGCTCTGAGCACTAATAGATGGAGACGGAGATGAGTCATCTCTGTGTTTATGTAGAGCACAGGTTGTGGCATTGTGTGATAATGGGTTATTTTGAATTATTATAAATGACTTTTCTGGGGGGGGCCGTTTTAGGATTTCCTTTGGAAAACATAGAAAGAGAGACCAAATATTGGACGTGACGGTGAGACTGTCAATAGTGACAGGGCAGCCCCACATCGTCACGACATTGGAAGCCGAAGTATTCTGTCCAATCGGCGACCGACCATTTCGCCTGCGTGATGTTGTTCAGAAAGTTTGGTGCACTTTGTAAATAGAATGTGTGAAAGCGGACCGGACCAAATTAAAATGCAACAATGTTGCAGATTCAACGCCTGAATCCCACCTAGTCTACCAGACTATATGTGTGAAAGCAGCCTTAGAGTCTCCAATCAACCGCACAGTCATGTTTTACAACATGCAATCTCCACATAGAAAGAAGAAGTGTTGAACTCAGGGAGTGAACCCAGGATCTTGCTGTGAGGTGGATAAGCTACTCCTGAAATAGGACAATGTTTGTATATTCTGACCTTCTACTAAAAACCTATTGTACATACATACTGTATTTCTACCTACTATATTGGTTTTGACAGTAAATATATCAAAAACCCCACATTGCACAAGGACAGCAAACACTTAGGGGCGGATTCACTAAAGGTTTCCGAGTATTAAAACGTGGAAAAGAACACTCTGCTCTCCATGTGGAAGTGTTTTTTATTCAATCATGATTGTCATATTCATTGCCTTCAGATGACTGTTTTATTTAGCACTTTACATATATTGTTTTGAACTAGAAAAAATGGAGATGGTGAGGGCTTCTTCTGTTTTTCTTCTGCATGCAAAACGTATTTAAAATCAGAGACAAAGGGTGTTTTAGGTTTGTGCTGCAGCTCCCGTCCTCTTTTGCACTGCATGCAGCAGGAGCAGCAGCAGCAGATGTTGATTGGCAGCGCTAATGACATGCAACAGTATTCAAAGCAGAATGTTGGAGAGAAGAAGGCTGTTAGCTGGATGCTTGCCAACTCTTTTCTCTCCTACTTTAGTCTTCCTTTGTGTCTGCTTTTCACACTTTTCTCACTCCATTATGATGTTTTCCACTTTTGTTGTTCAATTTTAAACTTTATATTTTTCTGCACGATTTTTATTCCAGTTTCAGCTTCATTTCCTGTCCTTATTTCCATTAACTTTTTCCATGCATTTCTCTTTAGCTTCTGTCTAAATTTCTCAAACTTTTCTGCTCAGATCTTCTCATTTTTCCATCATAAATACTGTACACGTATAGCCTCTGTACAGTCAGGAAACCAAAACATAGTTAGATTAATGTTTCCACCTGCCACCAGAGACAGTATGTACAACACACGCATGCATGAGCACACACACACACACACACACACACACAGAGAGAGAGAGAGAGCTTCTGCTGACATCCTCATTTCTACTGTGGAAATTATGCTAAATATGCATCTTTTAATTGCATTATCTGAAATAATTAGCTGGTGTGTTTTCCTTTCCCTCTTGTTCGACCATGAGCTGAGCAAACAGCATGGAGCTGCAGGAGGTTTACTGCTAATTGTTGTCATTTCTGCCACTGAGTTACACAAATGCAGTGTTTTGGGTAAACACAAGAAGATTGTGCCTTCTTTCCTTGTGTCCTGCTTCGTATGTCAATATGCATTTATGGTAAACGGACTTGTTGGGTTTTGTTTTTTTTCTATTGTGCTCCCCACTGCGATAGAAGTAGTAGGACAGGAAACAGAAGTAAACATTGAACAATTATTTTAAAGCTTGATTGCTCATTGGTAAACAACAAAACTTTACAGTTACTTGACCTGAATGATTAGACAAAGTAAATTGTAAGCAATAAGACAATGTTGCTGTTTTTGTGTTTTAGAAAACAAATGGGCAACAAATTACTCCATCAAAAAATGTATAGCTACAAAATACCATAATGCTGCCGCTTCAAAGCAAGATGGCCAAGGGTGGGGAAGACCTAGGTAGTGTTACCTCCCCCCAATTACTCCAGCTCTCCACAGTTTAAAAACAAATAGCAAGGCAACGGCATCATTTCTGAGGATGTCTCGATGTCCCGCCCTCAAAAGCCTCACTTCCCCCCCCTGCCTCTACAATCTACCAGAAGCCACGCCTCTACTTTTCTGCACCAAACTCGCCTGTTTTCCAGAGTTTGAGCCTCTGAAAAATCATTTTGCGGCCTACTTATGCAAATTCATGAGTGGGTGTGTCTATAGACCTGACACCGACTTCCTTCTCCCCGTGACGTAGGGCCAGAGGCCGGCCCGCCCTCCTCCCACCCACTCCGTAGCCGAGCTCATACTGCTTTATAAACTCGAGAGAGCATGGGGGCGGGGCGTTCACCGGTGCATACATAGACTGTAAAAAATACATACGTAGCACTGCGCAAAGGACGCTGAAATGTTCACCTTCGTGGGCGTGTCTGTTTACATGTCAATCACGGCAGAGGCACGTGACCTGGAGGCACGGCTTCTCCAGGTCAGTGCCGAGTGAAATTTGTCATCAAAGTGGGAACGCGTCTTTTGGTGAATTATATTAGTGTAATTGTGGGTCTATTTTGTAGCATTTTTCTTAGCATGATGTATTTTCTCACCTAGTTTATGTTTCCATGATGCATGTACAAGTTGAAATTTGGTATCCATGATAATGATGACAAAGAATTGAGCTAATAGAAAAACCTGAATTTTACAGATATTCACTTAAAGGGGACATATCATGCTAAATCCACTTTTTTAGCCCTTAAATGCATTTTGTTGTATATTTAGAGTGCTTAGAAGTACAGAAAAAATCTAATTAGTCTCTTCAGGTGCGCCGTAGATATCTTTATATTCTGTTTTGCTCATATTTTTCAATCTGTTTCGATTTTTCTATTCTCTATTACGTTTTTTGAACTATTACATCACAGTATTTGCAGCGGAACTGCCAAATTAGTACATCAACTCCAGGTCCAACACTTCGAGCAATCCGCCATTTTTATTTCTCGCTTTTATTTTGTAGTCCAAGCTCAAGGATGCCGAAGTTACGAGAGGATAAGTCAAAAATGTTCGGTTGTTGGATGTAGTAACCCACACGCTTCATTACACCGTCTCCCAGCATCAGAACCTTTTCAAAGTGCCTGGTTGAGTTTTATTTTTCACGGAAATGTACCCACATCTGTGGGTAAGGTCATTTTTGTGTGCGCGAAGCACTTCAAGGATGACTGCTTCTGCAACCTCCACCAGTATAAAGAAGGATTTGCCGAAAGGCTTTGTCTGATTGAGGGTTCAATTCCTTCTATCTTTGGAGACGACGAACAGAGCACTTCGTTAAGCTGTAAATAACGCTAAAAAGTGTGATGATAAGACGTCCCTGTCATTGTTTTGTTAGCATTAGCAGTTGCACCGTCTTCATATGTTAGCGCTGTGTGCTCGTTTTAGATCCTTGATGATATGGCCTACGTGATTTAATTTAAGTCTAAAGTTTTCATTAGTCATTTCATTTTGCCGTTTTTGTCTCTGAAAAGACTGTATTAAAATGCATTTCATGACGCTAGCTTGGCGCTAGCGTTAGCTCGGTGCTTGTGTTAGCTCACTTGTTAGGGTTCTGCAGGTTCATCATCTTCCTTTTCATCTCGCTCCGCTGGGTCAGACTCTGGCTCAAACATGTAAGGCTGGATGGACAAGTCTTCTGTTGTTGACATTTTGTAAATAACCTCTGAATAAAAAGTTTATGCGCCGCTACATAGCCGTATCTCTTCTATCAAACTACAAAAATGGCCGAGCAGGGTGGAGTTGAACCGAGTGTCACCTGAAGAGGGGGCGGGGTATGAAGTGTCTCATTTGCATTTAAAGAGACCGCACCAAAACGAGTTGCTCTCAGAAGCACATCAGAAAAGGGGTAGAAAAGGGGCCTGTGGAGCTATAATAATGAGGAATTCAGATCCAAGCATTGCAGTTCCGCTTTATATAGACCATAACTGTATGATTTATATGTAAAAAGGAAGGATTTAAAACCATGATATGTCCCCTTTAATACTACAAATATTCTTTCGGTGCTAAAGCGGTAAGGAATAATTTATGAACATGTTTAAAGCTTTAAGTCTTTGAGCATTTTGTAGTCAAAGTGTTCCGAGTGGACAGTGAAGCTATTCTCCTTCTCCTTGCTCTGTAAAATGACATTAATAAATTCAGGAGCTTGAGCCAATCAGAGATCTTTCTACAAACATGTGTGCTTCATGTGCTGTTTTTTGGTGTTACTGTTGGCTGCTTGACTGAAGTCGAGGGGCGTTCAGGTACCCTCAGTAGTAAAAGTGTAATGACGGACATTCTAGCAACACACACACACACACACACACACACACACACACACACACACACACACACACACACACACACACACACAGGTGTCAGAGCGAGAGTGATAACAGATGAATAACACCTTGAATAAGCTTATCTTGGTTTACAAGATAAGCTTATTCAAGGTGGAAGCAGAGTGATGGTTGTCAATCTGCTCAGAGCAGCAGTCAGCAGTGATCAGAGCCACCTCTGTGAGCTCTCTGGCGGGTACGAGCTGACGGCAGCAGCCGCGTTGCTCCAGACAGTAACTACAGTGATATCACTCAAATCAAATGAACTTAATAAACAGCGCTAGAAGGAAGCATGTGCGACCTCTAGGTGATCTCTTTTATTAATGGTCCTATATCATGCTAAATCAACTTTTTTGAGCTTTTAACCTTGCTAAAATGTGAATTCCTTACCAAAAACACCCTCAAAGTATTATTGGGCTTCCTTCCTGCATCTCTGAGCAATCCTCACTAATCCTGCTCTCTGAGCTGCTGCTGTGCTCTCTTTTGAATAGCGAGCTGAAAAACTTTAGAGACATCACTAACGTCTGCACCGTTAGTGTGATACACCAAAGTGTATACCAAAGGTTTTTGAAATTGTACTCTTGGATAGATTCAAGAAATATGTTATCACCACTGATGAGCAATTTGGTTTTAAAAGTCAACATGGAACTGATATGTGCATCTATGCCCTGAAAGATGCTGTGAGGAAGTACAGAGGGCAGAACTCCACAATGTTTTTGTGCTTCTTGGACACCTCTAAAGCATTTGATCGCATCAACCATGGCAAACTGTTTGAAAAATTGCAGGAGCGAAGGGTTAGATGGGTAAGTGCGACATCAAGACCTTTTTTGTGACTAATGGGGTGAGGCAGGGTGGGATCTTGTCACCCATGCTTTTTAACCTTTACATGGACGATCTCTCCCAAAGTTTGAAAAACTGTAATACCGGCTGTATGATAGGGGAAAGACTGTTAAACCATCTACTTTACGCTGATGACCTGGTCATCATGTTACCCTACTCTGCAGGCCAGCAGCAACTGATCAAAGTGTTTACTGAATATGGTGAACAATATGACATCAAGTTTAACCCTAAAAAGAGTGTTGTAATGATCGTGAGGACAAAGGAGCAGTGTAAGGACGTATTTCCCATGTTCCACTTGTCAGAAGGAAAAAGTCAAATACGTCAGTCACATCATCAAGAGTGACCTTTCTGATAATGATGACATTCAGAGGCAGTACTGTAAATTGTATGTACAAGCTAACATGCGGGCGCGAAAATTTTGTATGTGTACAGCAAGTGTAATATGTAATAAATAGCTTTGTTTAAAGCCTACTGCACACCACTCTACACTGCCCACATGTGGTGCTGCTACACAAAGGCTAAATTCCATAAGCTACAAGTAGCATACATTGATGCTTTCAGGATTCTTTTGAAAGTCCCTCGCTGGGAAAGTGCCAGTCTGCTGTGTGTGCAGACAATGTGACCACATTAAATGCTGTAATAAGAAATGTGGTTTATAAATGTATGACAAGGCTCATGGACTCACATAATGAAGTCATAATTGCTCTTATACGGACTGACCAGAGCAGTATCAGGTACAGCTCAGAGCTCTGGAGGCAATGGAGAAAGTGCTTATATGGACTATAACAGTGATATTCTCTGTTACGTTTGTCTGTCTGTCTTTTTTTTTTTTTAAATTTATGGACTTTTGTGAAAGATTGATTGAGTACAAGCGACGTCCCCTAAAACCACAGTACAAGCGACACCCCCTAAAAACCACACCCACGCAAGCAATTTTTCAATGCGCTGAGCCGTTTTATTATTAGTATCCGTCATATCGCCTCGTATCACCTTTGACTTGATCTGAAGTCTTTGTGACCCAATGCGACGCAGCGGTTGGACAAAACAAATGATTGTCATCTTGAATGCACTATTTCTGTAGTTTATAAAGTTGAGGAGGAGAATAAAGTGACCTAGCAGCTTAACACTTCGAGTGTTTGAAGCAGCTGAATTACTCTGCTGCTGCTGTGATAAACACACAGCCTGAAGCGCTAAGACGGACTCACAATTACAATAGCCATGTATTTTACTGTAATGTGCAGTTTTAAGGCTGAAACAATAACAGTGTGTGGATAGCAAAAAAGAAAATCGCTTTGGTGATCGCTGCGTCTACAGACACGCCCACTCATGAATATGCATGAAGGCCCCCAAAACAGCCCGTTTTTAGAACTGCTCAGAAAGTCACTTTTCAGAGGCTAAAACTCTGGAAAACAGGCGGTTTGAGAAAATAAACCTCAAATACTATGTTGTTGGGGTTCTTTGCATAATACTTGACCTTTAAAGTTAAATATATAGTCTGTAAATATTTGCTTTTAACATGAAAAGCAAATTCACTTTACAAAACATTTCACGGAAAAAAACGTTTGACCAAAACAAAGCATAAACAACATTTTAAAGACATTCATTAGAATAGAATAGCTTAATATAAGAAGTTCAGAGATCTTCTGCCCACTGGCTTACAAATGTCTCTGTGGGTTCGCCCAGTGATGGACTGGTTGGTACGACCCACGATCTGAGTATTTTTTAGCTGATGCACTTGTTGAGTGGTGCTCTTGATGAGATTTGTTTATCATTATTCTCCAATGATCTTGGATCCAAATTCAAGTGAGAAGCTTTTTTGGTTGAGGCTTTTTTTTCAAGTTTTGTTCATTTCAGTTCCTAATTTATTTTGTGGTTTGTGTTGTTGTGTTTTTCTTTTCTTTTTTTAATCTGTCTATGAGTTGGTCCCTTTTTGTGTATGCCACCCCCTGCCTTGTGTCTAACACCAGTATCGATAGTATTGATATTGGAAAAAGGAAGCATAATATCAAGTATCAAATCAAAAGTAAAGTGTCAGTAAGGCCCAAATCTACTCTGAGGCCAGACATCAAATAATATATTATAGGAGCATTAACAAAGTGTCTGTGACACAACAAAAAAGGTAGAATTTGATTTAAATGAATGTTTGTAAAATACATTTAGTAAGCCTGATGGATTCTCACGGGGTATTTTTCAATTTTTTATTTATTTTAAAGATCATTTCAAAGAAAGTGAATCGTGTTGTCAAAGTGATGCACTAACAACAGCTGTTGTTTCCAGAAGGAGGAAGAGGAAACAGAAATTTAAATTTTTAGGTTTAGTGATTAAAAACTTATGAACGTCCTAAAATGCAGGAGCATCTGTGCATTAAAAATGCAAGAAAAAATAAATCACAGCATTCAGTGTTTGTGTTTAAATATTACTTGTTCTAATTTTATACTTTAGGAAGGGGAAAGTATCACAACTCCTGATCTCCCCGGGAGGAAAGTTTCTTTTTTGAATGAGTGTCTTTAGTTAATTTAGCTGCTTGCTGCCTCTGAGCTAAAAGAAAATGCTCTAAATACATCACACTCAATAGCACCAATTAATGACACACACAGCTAATGAATATTCCTATACTTGCCTTAAGTACCAATGTGTTTTCTACTCCCTGAGGATGAAAAGGTCATCGTGATCCTTTAAACCTCTAAAAATACTCTAGCATTTCTGAACTGTTTACAGGATTTTGTGATTGCTTGAACTCATTTTACGCTTTGCTTACTGCGCCTAAAACTCTAAACACAAGCAAATCAAACCCAACACCTGGAAATAAAGCATTCATAACAGCGGGAAACTGAATAACTTTCATTGAAATTAAAAATCCTTCCTCAAAATGTATCATTAATAACAAAAGGTACAGACCGCAGCTTATTTTACAGTAAAAACTGTTTCCAAAATACATACAGTACACTGTACTTTACAATGCAGTAAAGCTAACACAAAACAAGAGCAAAAAACAATATAAAACGTAGAATGTAAAAATAAAAAAAATACAACCAAATCAAATAGAGTAGCAGAACATTAGTTGAGAATGAGAGCACAGCTCATCATCTGTTTGGGTCCACCCACAAAACCTACTCCAAATCACGTCTTCTCGTACGAGATTGCTGCATAACTGATCCAATTGTCTTCTTCTCTCATTGCCTCCATGCTTGCAAAGTTGTCAGTTAGTTCTTAGGCCAAGACTGATTAGTGTTGTGTCATATTTTCTTGTGTTACAAATTTTGGGATAGTGAGCAAAGCATTTGTAAAGTGAGTTCAAGCGATCTAAAATAATGTGAAACTGTAATCTACCAGTGTTAGCAAGTTTGAGTTCAATTTCTACTCCTGGACACGGACCATGGGAATATAGGGCCCATAGCCCTAACTGATTGTTGTTGAGTTGTCTAGGTGAATGCTTTTGGTTTTCTAAAGATCTTAAATGTCTATATTTCACGGTAACCACGTGATTGTGTTTTTGAGCGGATCGCAGAACTTTAATATACAAACATATATACAAACCTAATCCTGACCTGGTTTTACTTTACTTTGCACAATATATTGGTGGTGGACAATTGTCCTTTTTACAGTGGGCATTTGTGTTAACTGTCCTGTGGCCATAGTGATGTAACATGGTTTGAGACTTTAAGTGTGTATGTGTGTGTGTGTGTGTGTGTGTTCATGTAAGAGCATCACCGTGTGTGTGTGTGTGTGCGTGCGTGCGTGTGTGTGTGTGTGTGTGTGTGTGTGTGTGTGTGTGTGTGTGTGTGTGTGTGTGTGTGTGTGTGTGTGTGTGTGTGTGTGTGTGTGTGTGTGTGTGTGCTTGCGTGCGCGTAATGGTGGTAGTCGCCAAGCAGTGACAGGGATTTTTAGGGGACGTGACTGGACCTTGAGTCCAAACTTACAAGCTGATATAGGTCACTGTTCTATTCTGAATGATTATTGGTTGTCAGCTTCCATGGCAACCAACCAACCAACCAACCCACTGCCCCCATCAAAACCAGGAACAATGTTCCTGATTGAGGGGTGCAAACCAATGCCTCTGCATCCAAGCAAAAGATAACTAACGGCTGTTCCATGGTCACCAGAACATTTGTTTAAGGTGTTACCGCCCTGTCATGCCACAGCACAGACTTCATCCCAAGCAGTCCACCTTAACAACTACTCTGCCTGGCATTCAAACAAGCTTTGTTTACTGCAGGATTTGGCAGCCAGCCATTTTGTTTTTTGCACATTTACATAAACACCAAATGGTGCCTGTTTCTTGTGTGCATGAGTGTGTATGTGTGTGCGGGCGCGCATGGTGGGGCCCCAGCTAATTCCCCCTCAGTGTTGCAGCAGATGAAAATCGAAGGCACTTTGAGATTCATTAAAGCGAGGACAGAAAACTGTTTTCCTCCAAAAAGCTGATGAACTTGACACAAATGCTCGCAAGCTGCAAGTTCATCCCTCCATACCTTAATTTAGTTGATTACTAAATTATGCAATGACCCAGCCAAAGACACTGAGGGGGGAAGGGGGAGATGGGATGGCTGCTGCCAGTGATTTTTCCAGAATTGCCCTGTTTTTAGAAATCCTTCCTGCCTGTTTTCACCCTGGGCTAAACATGTGTGCCAGGCAGCACAGCAGAAAATAAATGAAGAAGTTTCTTTCCCTCCTCCTCCTCAGTGGACTGTAATACAGCCCTCATACATCAGCCTGACAAGGAAACACAGCAAAGGCGTGCATGCTCAGTTTTATTAATCTGACCACTTAAGGTACACACATATATAAATGTCCCTATTATATAGTTATTGCATACCATTAAATAAGTTTGAAAGTAATTCTACTTTGTGGGTTTTTATTTTGTTGCGCTACCAAAATGGTGCTAACCAATGGCATTAATCTAAAATTTCAAAGTTTTATGCCATCATCATTTGACGGTTTGTATGTCAGACTTTAAGATGTGACCATGACACCACAAAGGCGCACTGTTTCAGATAAATTGAACTCCAACTTTTTGCCACTGACTGGTCAGTGTGAAACCTGCTGTGCTCAGTTAATATAATAGTGGACAGCAGGTCTTAATACACAATTCAGATATTTTGGAGATATCAAATCAAATCAATCTTTATTTATAAAAATATTTTTCATATAACAAAATAGCTCAAAGTGCTTTTACAAAGATAAAAATAAATAAAACATCCACCCCGCACACAGACACACAGGTTACAATAAGGACAATGGCACATGTCTGGGAACAGATCGGACCTCACAAGGAGCCGTCAGTTTTTTTCAGTGCTCGTTCACATTACATTTTACTTCTATCTGTTTGGAGTATTTATTATATATATATAACATTTAATATTTCTAAGACCCCATTCACTTGTTACTGCCCACATTGAAGGTTTAAAGGAAAATGGCAAACTGAAGGTGATGATTTAAGGGAATATGGAAAACTGAAAGGCAGTGTCATGACATGGTATTGATGTTGAGACACAATAGTTCTTAAGTACCAGTTTCCTCAACACTGATGCAGACCTTTGAATGTAGCATGTAATGGTAAATGGACTTAATTTATAGTGCTTTATAACATCGAGGTAGTACCAAAGCGCTTCACAATATTAGCTCATTCACCCATTCACACTGATACACCAATGAGCTGCCATGCAAGGCATTACTCAACCACTGGGAGAAACTTTGAGTTCAGTGTCTTGCACAAAGTATAGACTGGGATCGAACCGCCAACCAACTAACGGTCACCCAACGTTGCCATTTCAACACAAATACCTCTGAAAACATTTTAAGGGGATCATGAGGAATCGTCACCAAAGGATGTACCTTCTCAGGAAACTGAACTCCTTTTCTGTCAGTAAGAACATCCTACTGACATTTTACTATTCATTTATCATAAGTGTTTTAGCTTTCTTCATCTGCTGCTGGTTTCACTCCATCACCCTGCAGGACAGGAAGCACCTGCACAACATTGTTAAGGTGTGTTTGAGGATTATTGGACTTCCTACCCTCCACTTGAGCACTGTGTGTGGACAGCAGACATGTGGCCGAGCTCGTCACATTCTCCGTGACTCATCACACGCTTTGTCCTCATCCTTTGAGCTCCTTCCTTCAAGACGCAGGTTATGCTGTCCAGCCTGTAAGACCCAGAGTGTGACATTTGTCCCTAAAGCTGTTGTCCTCCTGAACACTAAAGGGTTAAAATAATCACTCTTTTTTTACCTCCACTCAGAGTATTTGACAGCTGGTCTTCCACTGTCCTAAAATAAAAACATATGTTTACATATGTATATATACTTTACTTGATTTTTATTCATTATTATCCTTTTCATTTTTGACCTATACATAAGCATTTGGCACCTTATCATTCATTTGCACCTTGTTATTCAGTTTACCTTACAACCTCCTTGTTTTCTGCGCGGGTGTGTATAATTATTATTATTAGTGTTGTTTTCATTTATGGTTATTAATATTATTGTTGTTTCTTTAATTTTCTTTATATGTGGCTCCTGTGTGCTAACTTCTCCTTCACCTTTAACACCCACCAACCCATATGTATATACTTTGTCAAAGATGGGACCATGGTATTTATGTCTGCCATTGTCCTAAAAATAAAAATCTATTATTATTATTATTATTATTATTATTATTGTTTCTTTAATTTTCTTTATATGCCGCTCTTTGCCTTTCTAATTACCCCACAGGCATAAATAAAGTTTTTTGTGATTCTGATTGTGAAGTACGTGAAATAGCTACGTTTTCCGCAGTGGACTTAGTTATTGCATGTTTTGGAATGACAGTGGGTTGACAATGCAACAGGAAAGTTGCTTTAATAGTTACATTTCAGATTATTACTTACAATGAAATGGGTTTCACTCCCTTAGGTTTGGAAATGGAATTCTAACTATTTTCTAAATTTGAAAATAAACATGATTTTCTACTTTAATACCCAAACTATCCCTTTAGGTAAAATATGTGCCATCTCTCAAACATGTAAAACTAATGAACTCCAACTTATTTGTGTTCAAAGTAATTGCAATGGATCATCAACCAAAGTTCTGGATTGGACCGATTATGGTTTTGTTTTAAATTTTTAGTTGTAGTTACAATATGTTGTCTGGTGGTTGTTTTGGTAATTGGGTTTTATAAGCCTTCTGTGTTGTTTAGTGCTGATGTCACCTGTACAATACAACTTCTGCCCAAAATTTGTCATCACGTGTGTGTCATTTAGAAGAAAATAAATAAATAATTATTGTCCGAGAATGATTTCCTTCCTTCCTTCTTTCCTTAGTCAAAGTCTCTTCAGGCTGTAATTAAGCTTCTCTGTCTCTGCGTTCAGTCATGGGAGACTCATTGTTCACATGGATTCCTCTGCAATGCTTAATTGGTTAAACATTGTTCAGTCCCCTTATTTACTTTTTACTCTTTAATCATCGCTTTCATTATATTTCACTTCACGCTCCATCACTCCTTCAGTCACCTCTCATCCTGTTTATTGTGCTTTCAGCTAAATCTTTCTTTCACCCTTTTACAGTTGAAACTTGAAGCCTCTTTTATGTTTACAAAATCTCTTTCTTTGGATCCCAAAGTTAACATAGTGTTGTGTCTCTCATATTTTAATCTGAAAGTGTTCCAGATCCTGCAGAATTCTGTGGTATAATTGTCAGGACGCAGGAAGATCCTGTTGGAGACAACCATATGGTGCCTTGCTTCAGGGCTAAAGTCCCCAGGTTCTATTCCATTCATGTGCTCATTACGTCCTAGAAACACGCTCATTGAACCACATTGATAAAAGCTTCATGTTTGGTTTTACATTTTGTTTGTCCTGAGGGTGGCGCTAGAGAGGAGAGCGACCAATAAAATATTGGCAGCGGCTATCCGTACAATCCATACGCAGCGCCCCTATTTGGCCAGTTTAGGTCACTTGATAGACAGTGACGTGCAGTCAAGGTAGGCAAGGTAGGCAGTGCCTACCCAAGGGTGAATTGATATTTTAATTATTTGTTTTAATTATAATATAATTATAAATTATTTATTTTTCAATTTCCAATAGCCTACAGTACCTACGTATAAGTTTGAAAATGTCAGCATTTTGTGCATTTCATAGCCCCAATGACTAAACAGCGCTATTTCCTGGTACGGCTGCACAGTCTCACTCCGCTGTAAGGCAGGAGGAGGCCACACCCTCTTCCAAAACCACATTGCTGCTCTGCCTCTGGCCCCATAGCATGTTTTTATGCGTTTGCACATGGGCAGTTAGTTCCCCAAGATGACAACCATTTAGGTAAAAAGGCAGCTCTCTACGCTGCCTTTGGACATAACCGTGCGATGCTATATGCTATACGTTAGTTCACAGTAAATTAGTGAATTGATCCAGCGTGGCTGCTACAGCTGCTATGTTCTCTAGCTAGTGGGCGGGATAACGCTACAGGCAGGATGACAGCACTAGAGACAATAAAGAAACTTTCTTTTGAGGAAAAACAGAAGCTTTTGAAACCTTACAACACCTGAGTTACCAGACCTTCAGCAATGGTAAGGTCAGAACAATGTTGGTATTTTCCACAGTGAATGGTATAAAAGGAAGGATTGGTATTGTGGATGCTCCTCACTGAGGCTGTTCGGAGTTGTTGTTGTTGTCATTTTCTCCGTGTTTCTGTGTTTCCAAAAAAAAAACCACGGATGCGCTGTTGTGTCATGAGATATATCTTGTTGGGACAGTATGGAGGCTATATTAAATAATTGTTTATGTTTCTTTAATAGTGTTTTACAATGTTGATTAACACTTGCCAGCAGAAACATATGAAATTGTCATTGGTGGTCTCAATTTGCAACATGCCTACCCAACCATCGTGGTCAAGGCACGTCACTGGTGATAGGTCAGTCATTGGTCAGTTTAGGTTACGTGACTATGACTAAACCTAACCCTACCTCTAACCCTAACCTAAAAAATATTGCAATATTGGGTTAAAACCTAACCCTAATCCTAACCCTAATCCTAACCCTTTCTTGTACTTCGGCAACCGTACCAATAGCACCCGGAGTTGTCCGTACGGCAACCGTACAAATAGACACTTTCTAAAAGATATTTGCTAAGGATCCAAACCACTAAAACTGGATTAGTTTAGAGTAGTTTTGAAACTAGTTATAATGGTTAGTTGTGGTTTTCATTCTAATATCCACCTGAAAGTTCGTACATGGACACTATGAAATACTTCTTCTTCTCCAATTTTCTTTGTTCTGGTGTTTATTTTAACTATATATCATAGTATAAGTACTTCATTACTCTACTCAAGTAGATTTTATTTTACTTCTTAGATCATTTGAAAATATCTTTACTTTCTACTGTATTATTTTAGAAATACCATGTTACTTTCTTTACATCTAAGGAGAACATAAAACCTGAATATATGAAAGTGATGTAACTATATGAGGAATTAAGTTGACCACTGCAGAAGTGGTGTTACCAGATGGAGGGCCTGAAGGAGTGCATTTACAAAACATTTTTGGTAGATTTTTGACCACTTTATGAGGTATATTTACTTATTTGAGAGCTTCATGTGTTAGATGCTTCACACAGGAACACATTAGAACTGATAACTCAATATGCACTAATGTCAGAGTTAATTTTAGCGTGTTCTAGAGTCAATTTTAAGTTGTAGAAGAAATGCTAAGTAAATACACTTTTTTTTTTTTAAATTATTAGCACATGCTTGTTACAGGTCTAGATAAACGGACAAACGGGTTTGCAGGTTTCTCAGGCTCTACATAGTGCCGATAACAACAATAAGTCATCCCATAGCACTTGTTACAAAATATACAATTCCACATGAACAAGCATCAGCAATGCTGGAGAGGAACAACTCCCTTTTAACAGGAAGAACCTCCAGCAGGACCAGGCTCAGAGGTGACAACCATCTGCCTTGACTGGTTTGGGTTAGTAAAAAGAAAGAGGACAACAGAACAGGATAGCGCTATATCAGCGATTATTCACCCACAGGGCCTGTCACTGAATCACCTCCCCCTGAACCTCTGCATGCAAACACATGCAGCCCTCACATTGCAAACGTAAGTGACCTCTGGATTAGAAAATGTTACTTCCATGCAGACATAAAGAGATTGATTTGATTTTCTGAAAAGCTGTCATATTGTAACAAAAATTATTGTATGAGAAAAGAGTGTGTTTTAAAGTATGTTGTTTGTCAGCAACAAAACATTTCTTATTCAAGTTGAAAATTCAATTTAATCTTCTTTCTCTTTTTTTTGATGTAATGCATTTTTTGACATGTATACCTTTTTACTTTCCCTTAAATAAAGAAGGTAAACTATTATTTATTTTGTTTATTTATTTTTTACCAGAGTACATTCACTAATGTCTGTACTTTTACTAAAGTAAAGGAATGATACAGGATATTTCTGACATCAAGTCAAAAATATGTAAGAAGAATTCTGATTGAACCCACAATTAACACACCCAGTGCCCTGCACTTATACTGGTCCACAGTAAAGTCAGTGTGTCTGCAAATTTGTATATTGAATTTTTACACACTACTCTCATCTGTGTGATGTAAACATTTAGGAGAAAATCACACACATAGACCACAAAACGTTAGACTAATTTAACTTTTATGTTTTTTGTTTTGTTAAAAAGAATCATCTGGTTCCCATTTTAGAAAACAAATCTAATTTAATTGTTTTAAATGTACCAGTATTTGCTTTTATTTGTTGTTTCTGATCTTTTCAATTAAATTATATTTAAAATTACATCTTAATTTTTTTTTGTGATTAATGCATGATGAACCTTCTGGTTAAATTAACAGTCATACTCTGTTTTTCTAATATCT
Source organism: Gouania willdenowi (assembly GCF_900634775.1). Taxonomy (NCBI): domain Eukaryota; kingdom Metazoa; phylum Chordata; class Actinopteri; order Blenniiformes; family Gobiesocidae; genus Gouania; species Gouania willdenowi. The sequence goes on along the minus strand of NC_041055.1, from coordinate 10,853,415 downwards.
TATAGATTTAGTTTAATAGAGATATAGTTTTTTCCACAAACCTAAGGCATGTGTTTTTACAAATAGTTATGATAAACATATTTTATGGAAATTTAAAATGTTTGATTATTTTTTTTTAAATAATAAATAGTTATTATTCTGTATTATTACCATAACTTGTCCCCTATAGTCTTATTGAGTTTTTAATGCATTTTAGATTGTTGTTAGTTGCAGAAGGAAAATAAAGTTTGTTCTGCCCACATGATGTCAGAGAAACTTTTTCTAAAGATCTACAAAGGAGGCTAATGTATACAGGTCATTTGCACCATATGTTAATGGTCAGCAGTTAAGCTCTGCTAATATCCACAAAAAGTAACTAAAACATAGCTTTGCATCACCTCTTCGTCTGTACAGATGCACAACCTGTCGATCTCTGGCTTCCATAAGCACAAAAGCAAACGGTGTCCCACATGACATCTGCCCAGGAGGAACGTGTGTCCACAGGCACGACCAGTGGTTCACACTGTGTATAGGTGTGTTTCCCATTGGGAACCTGTAATACAGCTGCTGATTTCAAGCACACACACAGCAGTGTAACAGATGTGCTGTGGGCCTGAGACACATGCTCAGCCTCCTCTAGCTCAGGTGTGAAGCAGCAGTGGATGTCACAAAAACAGCAAGACAGACCCACTGGGCTCGGAAGAGCACAAACTCACAATGTTACATAGGCTACAGCAGTGGTTCTCAACCTCCAAAATAAAGGTGCCATAGACCAGGGACCCCCACTGTACCTAAAGGTGGTTGAACACAGACATGAACATTGAAGAACAGTCATGTGGAGACAGGGCCAAAATGATTGTCCATTGTTCTATGAATCTGTGATAACCACATTTAAATATTTATCTGAGTAATAACCACTGTTATCCAGGAAGTTTAGTATTGTTTGAGCCATAGTATATAGTCATCTTAAAGATGTAAATTCTTGTGTTAATCAGAAATAATATGGGTTAAAAGTGACCAAAAGGTGGTGAAATGGAGTCTTCAAAGTGGCAGAAATGGGGAGAGGGGTGGTTGGGGCAATGTAATTTAAAAGGTAGGAACAATTAGTTTAAATTGGCAAATAATGGGCATTACGAATCATGAATGTGGTTAAATTGGCAAAAAAAATATGAAATATAGTCAAAAGAGGTTAAAAGTGACAATAATGGGTTAACATATGTGACATTAGATGGAAAAGTAGTGGAAATGCTTTATAAGTGCCAAAAAGGTCTTAAAAGTGGAAAAATGTGCAGAAAATGCATTGACATTTGATAGAGAAGTGGCAGAAATATGAATAATGTGGCAAAAATGCATTAAAGGAGCAAAAATATGGCAAGAAAAAGTGATACAAATAGGTTGAAATATGGCAAGTTTGGTGTAGCTGCAGAAAAAGGGTCAAAATAAGCAAAAATTGGCTCAAATTGTTCAAAAAGTATTCTGAAGGCATCTGGCGACCCCCTCCCAGTGTCTTGCGACCCCAAATGGGGTTCTGACCCTAAGGTGGAGAACCCCTGGGCTACAATGGGCTGATACTGACATTAGATGTCGATATTTGATGTATGGGTATATACTGTACATAAATACCAAAATATGATTCAAGACAAAGGAGCAAAACACTACAAATTTAAAAAAAAATAGGTAGATTTTTGAATGCCCGACCGTCCATCATTCATTTACCGTATTTTTCGGACTATAAGGCGCACTTAAAATCCTTTTTCTCAAAAATCGACAGTGCGCCTTATGTATGAAATTAACTACTGTGCTTCAACATACTGAACTGAAAAAGTGAGTGTATTGTTCTGTATTTTATGTGTTAAACCTGAACAATGTTGAGAGTTATTGTTAATGAGTTGAATAAAGTTTGACTTACCTGACTATTTTATTTCGCTTAATGCGTCTTAATAATAATAATAATAATAATAATAATAATAATAACAAACCTTACAGTCCGGTGCGCCTTATGTATGAATATAGACCCAGTCAGACCCATTCATTGATAGTGGGCCTTATAATCCGAGGCGCCTTATAGTCCGAAAAATACAGTACTAATTCTTTGTTATTAATAATAATTTCTCTCTATTGCATCAGACGGAATGATGAGCGCTCATTGATTCATTCAGTCAGGCGCTCTCACGTGAACTCAGTGGAATCAATGAGACTGTCATGTTGATTACCAAAGCCTTCTTTGTAGATTGACAGTAGGTTTCTGAATTGGGTCAAAATGTACAATTCCAGCAAGTTCATTTTGTGTTCTTTTTTGAAATAATATGTCAAGGTTTAATTTATTCAGACAACTTTTTTTCAGGAAATTTGATCTCCTGACATGTTTCGACTGCTAACTACTCAGTCTTCCTCAGAGGTATCTAGTGATTGTTCTTTCATAAGGAAAGAATCAAAGCAATCACCAGTTGAAACATGTCAGGAGAAATGAAACCTTAACATATTAAGGGTCAAAATGTGTTCCTCTTGAGATCTTTTCAACTTCATGATGTTTGACTTGTACCTGCTTAGTTTTTGTGTAATCTTGAGGAAAACCCCTTTTTTGCAATCATCCATCCATCCATTTTCAGACCAGCTTGCTCCTTTTCAGGCTCTGCTGGTGCCTATCGCCAGCTTTCTTTGGGCGCTAGGCAGGGGTCCCCCCTAAATCCGTGTATCATTCTTTCATTTGTTTTTCATCATGTAACAAAACCAAAAAAACACTCATTAATTGATATGTGTTTCCAAAATCTAAATGAAAAAATGGAAAACGTCTTATTTTGGTACAGAAAACAAAAAACCGAAAACAAACACCTTTATTTGTTCTCCATTACCGATTGGCCAAAATACGTGACCCGTAAGTGAAGCGTTACATATTCTGAGATATCTTTAGCTCTGCATCACTTAGGAGTCTCTAAATCCTCAGAAATGTCTGTAAGGAGGTTCTGTGCCCAACACCAGCTAAAGCGAAAAGGACACGTTTCAGATGCACAGTTGGAAGCAGCGATCTTGTCATGTCGAACTGCCGTTAGCATAGCTGTTAGCGTCGGATGAGAGTACATTTCTGGGTCACGTACTTTGGCCAATTGGTAATGGAGAAATGTTCGTTTTTTGTTTTTTGTTTTCTGTACGGAAGCAAAAAAGCTTGAATTTGAAAAACAAGGCGTTTTTCGTATTTTTATTTTGGTTTTGGAAACAAATATCAAATAATGAGTGTTTTTTTTGTTTTTTATGTTTTTGTTACATGATGAAAAACGAATGAACGAATGATACACAGATTACCCTACACAGAGCGCCAGTCCATCGTAGTCTCATAATCAGAAGGTGACTAACGCAGTATATACTGTATGTCTAATAGGGTCAAGGGCTTATTTTTCTTTTTTTCCTTATGCTTGGATAGCCTGATCAGTTTTATGTTCATCAGTGGTTACATGTTTGTGCACGTGCATGTTTTTACATGAATATAATAATTGGGGGTCAGTGGATCAGAGGAGCAGGTGCAGGAATCCAGGCAACGCCCATGGGCTGACCGCAGGCCTCCAACGCTCCTCGCCACAACGACTAATCACCCGGCAAAATGCTTCCAGTGTGCAGAAGAGGAGGAGAGAGGAAGTTCACATTTCTGCATCCTTCACTGAACGTGTGTGTGTGTGTGTGCATGTGTGTGTGTGTGTGTGTGTGTGTGTGTGTGTGTGTGTGTGTGTGTGTGTGTGTGTGTGCGTGTGTGTGTGTGTGTGTGTGTGTGTGTGTAAAAATAGTGCTATTATTGATGCTGCTTGGATGGCAAAAACCAAACTTTGCAAGATTTTAGAGTGACTTGAATCATAACAACCTAACCGCTAAAGCAGACATGGGCTCGTCTATAAACAGTCACATTTACAGACCTTTGAGTCGCTGTTAGCTTACCAATAAATGGGAATAGATTTGTCACCTTTATAATAAGTGTTGACTAGGCCACTGGGAATGAGGCCCAAGGCCAAGGCAGGCTGACTTGATACTAATGTATCATGTTTTTTCTCTCTCTGCTCTGTTTCAGGTGTCGTGAAGATGATGATGGCAGTTCCTGATCTGTGGTTCAAGGCTCAACCAGTCTGAGACACTCTCATGTTCTATCTCTCTATCCTGTTCTGTTGGTCCTTCTGTCCACTAACCCCAACCAGTTGACGCAGATGGCTGCCACCTCTGAACCTGGTTCTAAAGGAGATTTCTTCCTGTTAAAAGGGAGTTGTTTCTTCCCACTGTCGCTAAATGCTGTTTCATGTGGATCTTGTTGGGTTTTTTCTTTTTTATTATGAATTTTACGTTTTGAAAAAATGCATTGAGATGACTTTGTTATACTTTGCTCTATACAAATAAAATTGAATTGAATACATTTTCCCTATTCGGTATGAGGTTGAATGACAGATGTTTTTGGTAGCATGTGAGCTATATTTATCTTATGTCCCCTGTTAATGCTATATATACATACAGTATATGTATAATTTGAATTCAATACAATTTTAAAAACTTCAAAGAGCACAGGGCAGGATCTAGAAATCAGTCTCCATAGTGATACCACAGTGATTAGTGTAACTGCAGACATTAGCCAAGCCGCCGCGGGGGGTGTGCATCAACTGTTTAGGACCGGAGCACAGCCGATACTGTGACAAGAGGATGGATACCCGACCGAACCCTGACAGGACTCGACGGCACCGGACGGGTAGGGTTCGTACAGATATTTACGTCACATAGTGTCGTTTGAGCGCAGCATTCTTCCTTTCCTGCTGCAGCTGCTGTAACCCTGAAGACTGCAGCTTCGACTGAAGCAGTGAGAGCTGTGATTCACGGTGCAGGGAGAATGGAGCAGAGAAGGAAAATTATTAAGGAATACACCATTGAAACATTCCTTTAATAACATGGATTATGTAAATAAGTCCGATGAATCTCTTGCATACATTTCGTCCCTGTTTGTGTTTCACTTTTGCTTGTTACCCGTGCGCTGATATGATGTTCACATTCACAGTTGTTTGTTAATAAAATTGGTGCTTACCACTAAAACAAACGTAAATACTGGAAGTAATTCTTTGAGAAAAAAATGAGGTTTTTACTGTTGGGTTGGACTCGGATGATATATATATATATTTATTTATTACAAAAATGTATACTGTAACCTAAAAAACACAATTTAAAGCAATATACAGTACATTCACAATATGGACATATGTGATCAATGATATATAGTTTTACAGTGATAACCATCCTGGTAAGAGTGATTATTTTACAGATGAAGCTGTAAAAATGAAGAAAAGAAAGGGGGGGGGGTCAAATAATATGGAGGCCAAAGAAGGAAATGTAGAATATTCCTCTCACAGTCTAAAAGCATTTAGGTTAAGTTACACTGGGGTATTTGTTCTTTGTGTGCCTGGGAAGCGTCTTCAAGATCGCACTTGTCATTCACGAGGGTCAGTGTTGTGGTTAGTGATTCCCTGAGCAGCTAGAGACATCATCCTGTCCCTGGGGCACTCTGTTCACTGAGCTGGCCACGTATAAAACCACAGCACACAGTAAACATTGCTTTCACTGGCCTGGACTGTACAAAGATGTTTCTCAATTCCGTAGAAGTTACCCTTGATAAAACTAAAGCTCCCTCCAGAGCTCCACTCCATCTGAGCCCTTTAAACAGACCCTTAAGCAGATGCTTCAGAAATGATAGATGCACAGACTTAGATTAGTGCTGTCATAACCTTTGCATTCATCTTATTGTGGTAGCGTTTCTAAGGTTTCTCATCAGGCTTTTATTTTGACAGTTACAACAACAAAAAAGGTATCCTCTTTTAAAATAACTGTTTAGTCATCCAGTGTTAATGTTAGTTAAATAATGACATATCAACATAGGAGTGGCCCAAGTCATTCCATCAACAACTCTGAGAAAAAGGCTTCAATGAGCAGGTATTTTGAAACAGATGCCTATTGTAATGGTGGTTAATACATTCACAAAGATTGGTGGCATTTATTTTGTGGTTAAAAAGATGTTATTTTTAGCTCTGAAATGCAAAATTGAGAAAAACATGATAGATTAATCTTAATGACTGTTTGTTTATACTAGGTCTTTATAAAAAGAAAAAATGTGGATGAGGGGGTTAGCACAGTTAGGGTCAAAATTATCCTTTAATATTATCATTAAAGTATTAACTGTATTTTACAACCCTTGTTGGTTATTTAGTTTTTTGCAAAAAAAAAAAACGTTTAAAACTTCTATATTTGCATAGACTAGACAAAATACTTTAGTATCCACTGTGTTTCCACTGGGGATCTGTAACCATTCTCAATCCAATACTCTGAAGTTAAAATATTTGTGATTACGTACTAAGTCCCTATTATAGACTGTATGGTACCCCATCCATGTGGTCGTTTTCCAGCCATGCTCCCAGTGTGAGCTGGGATAATAAGCTCCAACCAACAACTTTTGTAGCAGGGTGGTAGATGTTAAATGCACTGTATCCATACTTACCAGAAAATTTAAATGTTTAAATATGATTTTAACCCTTTAACTGATCAGCTACTGTATGTGTGCATCAGCCACTCTTTTTTCTGAAGACAAAGTTTCTTCATAAAACTCAATGAAAGCAATTCGCTTAGGTTAATGCTAACCCTAAACCCTAACACTCTAATTCTTAGTAGTTGGTGGATTGATCTAAATATTCTGATTCAATTGCTAATTTTGCAAGTTAAAAATGATCAAAATCATTTTGATTAGAATGATTTTTCATCTTCATTTTATCTTGTGATGTCCCCCAACTGTTAAATTGTATCATTACAATGGCTTTTAGTAATATGATCAATGATAATAAAATAAATATGATTGATAAGTAAATATGTTTGTTTTTATTTACATTTGAAGACGTGGTTTTGGTTTTTAAAACGCCTGTTCTTAGTGTGACACAAGCGTCACTGTCTTCCTGCAGTTCTCCCTCATTTTGTTTCTATAGTAACCTTGGCTGGAATCCAAACAGCCAGTAGGGCCCTCTGAAGGGCGCTGCTCAGGCAAGATGAAAGATTTTCACCAGGGACGATGGCTTCGAGGCAACAGATAAATGGGATTTCTAAAAGAGGACGTGATCGGAACATCCAACGTAAGCATCCGCCAAATTACCTCAGATTGTTACCGACATAGGCTACTGTACCACTGACACAATTACACAGACGAGCCTCGAACACTCAATGATAAAACAGTGGCTATAAACCTGTCTGAGGTTGGATGACTTACACACTTGTCTGACTAAACAATCCATGCTGCCATAATAAGGTCATTTTAGACGAGATGCTTGACTACGTGAGACCTTCAGGCAAACTGAATGTAGAGTAAAGAAGAATTACCAATTCTGCCGAATGTGCCCGAACAGCTTGCAATGATTTGTTTAGTGTCAGAGTAGCAGAGTGGAATGATACAAAGTCAGGAACAAATGTGTTTGAATGAAGGTTTGGTTTCCCACGCTCGTGTCACCATTGCTTTGATTCCGTGGCTGTTTGTTCACAGGCCATCAGAACAGGTTCAACCTCTGAGCGTCTGTATTTCTGTTTGTTCCCTGAAAGATTCATGGGCAGCACATCCACATGAATCATTCACTAAGGAAATGTTTGCCGTAGACGTGAAGTGCCATGTCTGCCACTGTGTGCTGAAAAATTCATGCTTTTTAAGTCATAAATTATGACATGGTGCTCTCTGGTTGGGGGTGGAGGGGTGGAGGGGAAGGGCTGGTTTCGGGTGGAGGAGGTTACATGATAGTCCCCATCTACCTGTAAAAGCAAGAAAGTTCTGTATGCGTGTGTGTTTGTGGAGCGAATATCTTTGTGTGTGCGTACGTTATTTTGGAGTAATTTGGTGTTGCAAAACCTTCATTTTAATTTTAAGATGCTGCCTCGGTATTGAGCGCAGTACTTCTGGTTCCGGGTCACCGGTTCATGACGTCACGGTGTCACAGTTAGTTTGGGTTTAAAGAAGTCTGTATTAAAAATATAAAAAAAAATTGGACTGCTAAAAGTTATTTAAGTTAATATTTCAAACTTCCTTTAAATCACGGGTCACAGAGTCCACTTCCTCCTCCTATAATGTTTGTAGGATACACACACACACACACACACACACACACACACACACACACGCACACACACACACACACACATACACATACACATACACACACACACACACACACACACACACACACACACACACACACACACACACACACACACACACACACACACATACACACACGCACACACGCACACACACACACACATATACACACACACACACACACACACACACACACACACACACGCACACGTCACTCAGTCACATTAAGGAAGGTTGCGGTCATTATACGGGGTGGATTAAAGATTTATTATCACATTATAAAAAAGTTTAAAAATAGCAGGAATTAGTGCTGGTCTCGAACGGTCTTGACGGAAAATCCCCGGTCCAGGCAGCCCGAGTCCGAGACAAGACCGAGTCAAAATGCTTCAGAGTCCGAGACGAGACCAAGACCTTTAAAATTTGGTCTCAAGACCAAGACCGGTCTCGACTACTATAACACTACCAGAATTACACTACAATGGCAACAAAAAACAATAATTATACAAAAAAATGCACAAAAACACAACTTAAAGTTACAAAAATACACATAATGACTCAAATACATTACAGAAAAATACACCAAACAAAAAAATATATAAAAATGAGTAAAAAAAACAAATACATTTATCATGCGCATGTCCCATAGAATTAAACCAGGGAAATCGCACACACTATTTTACTTTGCACCCGCACATAAACCCCTTTATAACACTACAGAGTATAGAGTATGTACACCTCTTTGTACATCCAATCTTCAAACACATACACATTTGGCCATAACTGACAACTCTACTTAAGCTCCTCCCACTGTATGAATACATACTTCCGACGGGCACTATACTAGTGAGTGTAAAAGTAACATAAAAAAAAGATGCATTTCTGATAACGTAATGTTTATTACATCATGAGTGATGCAGCTAAATTCAGCTCTTTCTCTTCCCTCCTGTTAGCTTAGAGGATCATTGAGGCACAACAGAAGAGAGCGGCTTTCCCACTGCTTTTTGTGGGTTTGTTTTTGTGAAATTTCATTTATGTGTTTTTTTTCTTCATTTTTTATTATTTCATGCAAATTTTAAAATTCACAAACAATTCAGTTTTTGTGAATTTGCAACTCCCACTTTTTCCCAAAGTTCTGTAAGCTTTTTGAATGGGTTTAATTTATCCTTTTCCGGACTTCGTCATTGATGAAGTGTGTAAGTCAAACAAGATCAACTTTTATCACAGTAGAATGGTCTGTGATTGTCTGATCCGAGGGCCGCAACGCTGATGTCAGCATTTAGAAAAATGACCAATCTGAGCATTATTACTGGAAATAACACAGGTTTATCAGTGTTTTTGGAGTGGTTTTCTTGTGTTTGTTGTCTTTTTGTGTATTTGTCTGTAATTTTGTATGTTTTTGGAGTTATATTGTGTATTTTTGCTCTTTTGCGTCTGTTTTTCTGGCATTTTGTGTGTTTTTTTTAGTCCTTTTGTGCATTTACTTAGAGGCTGCACAGAATCAGCCAGAGGGCCACATGTGGCCCCAAGGCCAGTTTCCAATGTCTGGTGTAAGTTCTTAAAAGTCATTAGACACCCAGGGTATGCCTGTGAAGACCATCTACGTTGTTTCCACATACCCAGATAGCACACATACACCTCGCCGACGTCAGCACGAAGAATGAAATTGCATTGGCGAGACGTATTATGGAGAGCGTTTGCGGAGACATCGCCGATGTTTGTACGATGGATTAAAGATGCTCAGCGCTGCCTCTCTACAGCTTAAATTAACCTTTATTTAGCTCAAATCATTCAATTAGTATAAATATCTCCATATCCATTCTCGAGTATTTACTTAAATCTGATAGGAATATGGCAATATCACAACAACAACAACAAAAAACAAGAGACTACCACTAAATATCTTATTATGTGTGGACAAATAAAGAGAGACACAGTTCATGATCACAAATGTATTTTCAGCAGCATAGCCAAAAGAGCCCCAGCTCAAACAGGTTAATGGAAGTGATATTTTACAGTTCTACAATTTTACAAGTGGTATCACCAATTTTGGGGGAAAAAACACACAAAATGACGCATTAGGAGTAGAATGCCGACGCACGATCTGAGTCTGACATCGGCAAGACGTATGCGCGCTATCTGGGTAGTTATCCAAAGAGGCAAAGTGACATAATATTACAGTTCCAGTCTTATGTAAAGCTAAAGAAAGCTGGCTGACCTTTGAACCCATGATATAGAATAGAGCCCAACACATAATAAATTTGTAGGGCCGAATGCCGATGCCCTGCAAACATATACAGATATTGGGGGGTTTAAAAAGCTAAAATCCATGTGTGAGTGATTGCCGATATATAAAAGAAGAACATTGATCTGCACAGGAAATATTGTATATGAACACAAATACTTTTAATACCCAAAATGTGATTCAAGACAAAGATGCAAAATACTATTAAATAAAAGTAAAAAACTTCAATTAGTAACACTGTCAATGGGACTGTAAAGCCACTGATAAATAGAAAAAGGCAAACTGAATTTTCAGAATACAACGTCAAAAAAACAAGTTGCTCAAATAAACAAAAAAAAAGCAAAATGTAACTGTAAACAATGAAGTAGTTATAATTTTGTAATGCTCATTCAAAAGTGTCAGGTTCTAATGAAGAAAGTACAGCACAGAGCCACAGATCACACATCAGCCCGACTTATTAACCACAAATACAATCAGAAAAGAAAACACAGCAGACCATCAAACCCAGTTCTTTTTTCTGTGATCTGACATTGCTCATGACTAGCCTGCCGTTGAAGCAGTGAAAACAACTAGAACATTTTAATGTCATTGTCTGCATCTGTGTAAAGTGGGAACGAGTTTCTATCCTTTTAACCAGCACTACACACTAAACATAACAAATTACTGACGGTTGCTCTGTGTATGTATGTCGAGCATTGCTTTTCTTTGTGCTTTTTGTTATGGACTGGGGTCAGGATGGCCAAACTGACCAGTTCAAAGTTCTGCAGCACTTTTTAGGCCTAGTCTTAATTTTTTTTTTTTTTTTTTTTCGTCTCGGGCTAATTTTATGTCACCAAAATCTGCTAATCGGGAGACGTCTACACAGAATATCAGATTACGTACAAGAAGATGACTATTGTCTTTGCATTCAATAAAAGCTTTTCCAAACACAGGCTGATCAATCGCACACGAACATCAAGTATGAGCGCAAGAATGTAGTTTACATCAGAGCTGCAGAAAAGAAAACGCACCCAAAGTCTTTCATGTTGTTGTTCTAAAAACATAATAGACTTTATTTACCACCAAGAGTCTTAAACAACATGAGCTGTAATCTTTCAGGGGATCATATAGAAATGTATGTGTGTCCTTCCCTCTATTGCTTCCCTTGCCAGAACCTGGTTGTCGTTTTCCCGCTCTCTCTCTCTTCTCTCCCTCCATGTTCGACGTTCACCTCGAGGCGAGTCGATCCTCTTACAGTAATACCATTGCCTAATCTCAGAGGCGTATCAGAGCAAGCTCAGAGCGCTCTGCACTAATAGGTTCACACAAATGGGATCCAGTGAAAAACCTCCCAATCCTCCTGCCACTGTAAATATGGAGAGCATTATCTACGTCTGCCTGCGGGCCTATGATGTGGAACTGATACAGATTTGACAGAAACTGAGTCATAGAAGCCAAAAATGATGGTTTACAAGCTTTAATGAGGGTGCAGCAGTAATTTGATTGGTTTATGTATTGAATCCAATATTTTAACTTTCAAAAGTTGAATAAGTCTGACTTATGGTGCTTAATCTTATGAGGCTTTTGTAGTAAGACACAAGTGACAACTTTGTTAAATGAGAATAAATAATTCACAGCAGACGACTAGAATATATGTTTGAAAAGGAAAATAAATGCTTAAGCGCTCTTGTGTAGTGGTAGTGGGTAGTGGGTGAGTATAACTATGGTACAGATGGCTTTGTGATATATGACAATTTAAAAAGTTATTCCTATTGTATTCCATTGTTGAGATGCTCTGGTTGCAGATCACACTGAAGACTCCAATCTCACACATCATTAGGTCTATTTAAATGTAACATTACATTCACATAGACCAAATGTAATCTCCATCCTTCATCAAAAACATATTGGTGGCAACATTAACGGTTCTTAAATGGAATCTGTTGAGTAGCTTGTGTTTGATGCAGGAAAACAAGAGAAGACAACCACTGTGGTATCTTTGTGAATGATGATTTTAAATATGAGTGATCACATTGGTTTCCAATAGGTTTTTTTTGTTTGTTTTGTTTTGTTTTATGGAGTCTTTATTTTTTTTGCCTCTAATGCCACAAAACTGATATTCCACTCTCCTGTCATTTGTAGAAATGTTTCAGTTAAATTTGGATTTTCTCTGAAAATGAAAACATGGCTTCCACACGAGGGGATATAATCTGAATGATATATTATTGATAAGCAGCATTCATCTTTTAGAAATTGTTAAAAACTTTCAGAATAACAGTGTTTTAAAGCAGTTTTTTAAAAAATATTTATTTGTCGTTAGTGAAGCTTAAAACCTGTGAAATGTCGAGCGCCAACAAATGTGACAACCACAAGCATGGTCACTTAGCGACATCTAGTGTAAACTAAGGATAGTGTATTTATAGAGAGCCTGTTTCTATCAACTCATAGTGACAACACAACACAGGTGATTATTATTTCATTTTAGGTTTTTACCAAATCTTTCATCCACTATCAAAGATTTTTAGATCATCATTAAAGCAAACTTTTTTCTTTAGTTAATGAGCTTTTTTAAAACCATTTGTGCTCTTTGGTTTCTAATATAAAGCTATTTACAACTAGTAAAATATCACCATGATCATAACAGAAGCTAAACACAAGCGTTAATATTTTAGAGTTGAATGGCTTCTGTTGTTAAAATGTGTGGATTCGATAAAAACCCAACAAGCAAAAATCCTTATCTTTTGTTATGATAAAAATGTTGGTTATTAATAGTTTTGTAATAACAGTACATCATAATTTGGTGTCAGAAAAAGATGAGATAATAGACTGGTCAGATTGTTAAATGTGCTTTTATTAACCACAAGATAAAACATCACATGACACACAGCAACCAGTAGCTGGCGCTGACACGTTTAAAGATTAAAAGACATCTGCTGAGGCCAAGACGAGCATGAAGAGCAGACAGTAACAGTCAGGTGAATTTTGGCCCTAATTTCCCTGTTGAACCATTCTTTGGGTTTAGCATGTAAACAAGTAATGATATACAGATATACACTTACACACTCACAGAAAATCCCCATTATTTAACATTTGGAGGAATAGGTAGAAAAGACACAAAGAATATCAAACAAAGTTTCCCTTGCTGTGTTTCTTCCCCTTTCACATCAAGTTACATTCAGGGGAACACAAGTTAAAGCTTTAAAGTTCATTAACAGCAACCTGAGGAATCCTTTAAAAGAGCAAAATAGGAAGGAAAAATGCCTTAAGTTTACAATCCAGCCCTGAAGAGTTAAGAAAGCCAGTCCTCACTGGTTAAGTACACTTTGAGCTTTACATGCAACACAAAAAAATATTGATCATTTTTCAAAACATTTTTAAATTAAGAAACGTTATATTACAACATGTGACCATGTTACATAAACTGTCAATGTAACGTTCCACCATTACTCAGAATAAAACTATAAAAGCTTTTAGTTTGAGTGGCTCTGCTTAAGTCTGTGCCTTTACTTTGAAGGCCAACTGTTTGGGACTTTTTGGGAGGCATAGCTTTACTGATGCTGCAGTTTAATATGATGCCTTACAAATAAACAGGAAGCATTTTGATTAAAAAACAAACAGCATATCATCAAGTCATCTTTACACATAAAAACTAAAATAATTACAAGGCGACAAATCAAAACCACATTAGCTTCAGTAGTGGTAGAACAGGAACAAACCAGCTAAAAGGAAGGTGTTTCTTTCTAAAAACCTGAGTTAAATATCGCTGGTCAAACAGACGCTGAATGTCCACAAACTTCCGGCACAGCAGTCGTCTCCGTGGAAACAGTTTTCCTTTCGGTGAGCCTTTGCATAGAGCTTGTCCTGAAGGAAGTGGAGTGTTGATTACAGACTGGAGCAAAATGGAAACATGGCTACTGTCACACCCCAACAGCCGCCTGGTGCTCCGTCTCACGCTCTTCTACATCCCTCTCAGATGTTTTCAGCCTCTCTGTGGGGAACCTCCCTGATGCTACCCTGGTACCCGGCCCGGCCTGTTGGACGATGCCGAATGCTACGCCCTGTTGAAATGAGGTCAGCGTAACCACGGGAGTGAGAGAAGGCGTAGGCCGACCGCCGGGAACGTCCGCCACGCTGGAAAGCTGACGGCTTTTTCTTTGCCTCTTCCTCCAGCTCCCTCTCATACTTCTTCCTGTTTCTTTGAACCTGAAGATGGAAGTAAAACAGCCTTAGAGAAACACAGCAGAGGAGATTTCAACTGTTTCAAAAGACAACAGGGAAGAACGTAGAGAATTTTGGCTTGAATAAAGGTCAGTGGTGGTGTAACGGCTGAGAAGGCGGGCTTCTAATCAGAGGATCACCAGTTTGAATCAAACCTCTGCCATTACTGTGAGATGTTGAGGTAACTGCTCGCTTTAGATAAAAATGCCTGCCAAATGAAATTGTAATTTAATTAACTAATAAGACTTTATTCGAGCAATAATTTCCTTTTTTTTTTTGAGAAAAGACAGAAAAATAAATAAATTAAATAAATGTCAAACTTCATTGCAGGCAACCTGTGGTACCTAATGATAGGTCATGTTGTTCTTGGGTTATTGGTGCTTCATATTGCCGGGCCATTAAAAAAGATTTATGAATTTTGTCTAGTGGGCCAGATATCAATTGTACAAACTTGTTCTACAGCCTCGTGCCCCAGTTATCAGTTCTGTGAATAACTAAAGGCTACAGAGAATCTACCGATGCAAAAATCACTCGTCCACAGATATTAGAAGGAAAAAGGGTTTTCCTTTTAAATCTTTGGCCATATTAGAAGCTATGATGCTGCAAGCTTCAAGTTCAACACATGTGGTCTAACAGATCCTTTTGGAACCAATACATTTCTGTACCAAAACTGTAAGCATCTTAACTGGCTGGTGATGAGAAGCCAGTAGTCTTACCTTGTCTCCTACAGAGGGCCAGATGGTTTTATGAAGGAACTGGATGCAGATGACTGGCAGTAAAGTGATGCCCACAGTCAGAATGATGGTTAGCCACAGGTACGGCTGGCGAAGTGCGTTTGAGGCGGCACCTACAAACAAAATACACAAGCGTAAGTCCCTCAAGTCGTTTTTCCTGTATCATTGTTTTAATGATGATTAGGTTAGGCATAACTACCCCATAAAACAAAACAATCCTATTCTATCAAGTCACGTTTATTGATACAGCACCTCTAAATATATTTTTTAAAAATTCAACCATCACAAAACAACAGAAAAGGAAACCAAATAACTGACTTTACAAAAATAAAAAATAAAAAAACTGGCTGAGAGGAAGTTGGCTTGAGGAAAAATGTCAGATGTATTACAGATTGTTAAAACTTGTCATTTAAGGTATCGCAAAAATTCAAAGTCTCCCATCTGTGATCAAGTGATTGGATCACAGAAAGTCAAAAAAAAAAAAAAGTCATAATAAACTCTTCTTTGGTCAGCAGATGTAATTCCTACCAACACCTTTTGGGTTGACAAAACATTTGTATAAAACATTTATCTGAATTTAATGAACAGGTTTAAGTTAGCAGAAAGAAACATGGAGCAACACTGACCTGTGAAGGTAAAGATTGAGGGGAGGATGACATGGATTCCTGCACTGTGGATGTCAAACATGATCCCAAAATAGATGGCTATGCTGCCCAACACAGCAAAGCAGTTCACAAAGGTCCAGTAGGAGGTTTCCAGGGAAATCTGAACATTAAATATAAAACAAACAAATACATGTGATGAAAATACAATGTTATTTAATGTTTATATTATTATTATTATTCTCATTATTATTACAATATCTACAATCTTCAGAGGTTTTACACATTGTCTTGTTCCATTGAATTTTTTAAAGCATTTCTTTCGTCAAACATTGAGAATGACAATGATTTAAAAATCTACGGTTGATCTCCTTATCAACCAGGTAAGGTTTCCACTCACCTGCAGGTTCACAGTGAAAATCAAAGTTGAGGACATTACAACAGCAAAGGATTGATAGTCAGACGGTGCTTCTCCATCCTGCCCCATGGTCTGCAGGAATGCTCCGTAGGGTATGAAGAAAATGATGAGCGAGACGAAAATGCCATGAAACAAGCTGATGAAGAAGTTCTTGTAGTTGAACAGCAGCCCCTGTTGGCCCGGCAGGTAAAGTTTGGGGAACTTTAGGCTGAGTCTGTCATTGACATCCTTCAGGAAAAAGAAGAAAACGCCATAAGGAAAAGCCAAGGAAAATGCTAAGGATAGCAGTAGAAATAATGGTATATTATATTACATTATTCATGTTGAAAACTGTTTTGTTCTAGATTCTACTACATTTTTAAACCATGAGCTCTATGTAGAATCGTTCACTGGCCAGTGGAGCAACACTGAGGACCTGTAAAAGCATGAACTACCAAAGTATTGTTTATGATCTTTCACAAAACAAATGTATATACTTCACCATGTTAGGGGATCAACTCAAAGACTAAATGTAAAAACAATAATTCAAAGACATTAAATATACTTAATTATTTTTAAGGTGTGTCAACAACAACATGACTAATAGAGCACTAAAGGATAATCCTTTGATCTGTGAGCTGAACACAGTCCTACTGCCTCCCTTTGTCTACCTGGTCAAGGAGTCCAACGAGCAGAACAGGTAAGCTGCTGTAACAGAGGTTATAGAGGGTGATGAACATGTCTTCAAAGGCAACCTGCAGTCAGAAACACAATACACTGTTAATAGGACAGAATCCACATACAGATTCATAACAAAAAAAAAAAAAAATCTAAATATTGTGTCTTTTACCAAAAACCAATATTTTTTACTGACGTACAAAAATGAACCATTTCGGTATGAAACCCTGAATCATTCAATGTCATGGTGCAAAATCTTCCCTTTGCACAAAGATACCACTGATCTGTAAAGGTATCTCCATTATGGTATCCAATAAAGGCTCTGCAGCCAAAGCCAAAAGCTTTTCATTAGAATATAGACAGATTCCAGGAGCTCACCTGTGCAGAATATCCATTGAAGAAGGAGTACCAGAAGTGGACAAGAGTGAAGGCGAAGTTCTTGAAAAAGAAGAAACGCAGGAATTTGCACATTCGGATGTAGGACCAGCGACCATGTACCAACAGGAGGCGCTGCAAGTAACGGAACTGAGCAAAGGCATAGTCGCTGGACATGACAGCCTGCATTCCCTCCTGCCCACTGATCCCCACACCGATGTCTGCAGCTGAACAGAATTAACAAGAGATCAATTACGTTTTTGGTTTTGTGAAGTTATTCTTGAACAGCCAGATGTGACCTTACTCTTAATCATGTTGACATCATTTGCTCCATCTCCGATTGACAGCGTCACAGCCTTCTTGTACTTCTTCACTAGACTCACAACGTTGGCCTTTTGTTTGGGAGTGACTCTGCAGCAGATGACTGATTCGCATTCACAGGCCATGTCCACAAAGTCAATCTATAAAAAACATTTTTAAATATTTGTCATCTCGTAGCCACATGGAGTGGGAGTGTGTACTATTTCATTAATGTAGCACAAAGTTTTTGAGGTTATAGTGAAACATGTCTTGTTGTACCTGTCTCATCTCTTTTTCCCAGTCGTTCATTGGTTGTCCATCTTGAGGGTTGGTCAGAAGTGGTCGTCTTCCAAGACGGCGGAGTCGTAAACGGCGGCGTTTCTTCTTCTTTTCATACAGAATTTCATTCTAAACACATTCAGAGCAAAAATAATCAGTATAAAAACTTTGCATACATTAGACAAAAAAAACATGTAAAGCATCAGCACTCACCAGCCATCCACCAGTGATGACCAAAGCATTTTTGCCCTGCTCTGGAAAAAATGGCTCCTCTGGTTTCCTTTTCCCATGGCGCATGGTCTCAGGGGTGTTCCTTCGAGTTGCTTGGCGAATCCTTAGCTTTTCACTGGAGACAATATTTAGTTAACAGAAATGCTATGCTAGCTGAGGTACTGCTGTAGTACCGAGACCACATTTTGAAGGTCTTGGTCTTGTCTCGGTCTGGCTGGACATCGGATTTTCCGTCAATACCAGTCGAGACGAGTACTGATTGGCTGTTCTTCAACTTCATTACTGTGATAAGGAAAACCACTTGGAACTGTTCCTGATTAATTCATGTTGTAATTTGACTTAAAACACTTAGCATTAGCTAACTGACTGTTTTCCCTTCTTGGAAATCTTTTAAAATGCCTTCAAAAACTGGGAATCAGTTCTTATTTGTCGTCAGAAATACCTCAGAATACTTCATTTAGGTTTCATTCACCTGACAATTAAACATCCTTTTATAAGATATTTCAAATTTTGGCTTTTAAATACATAGAAAGGTTTTGTTTTGTTTTCTTTTGTTTTTTTGTTTTTTTGGAGGGGGGGGGGGGGGTTGCAAGAATTTAGTTGAATAAACTTGTCAAGATTTAAGATTTTTGCATGTTGTTCTTTGAAAGAGTTGCAGACAGCTGGTTTTTGTCTGTCAAATGTATTTAAAAAAAAAAAAAACTCAAGTTAAAGAGAAAATGCTCGGGTTTTTCAAAATAATTTTATTGGTCTTGGTCTTGACTCTCCCTGAAAAGTCTTGGTTTCAGTGCATTCTAATCTCGAGTAAGCCTTGGTCTCGGAAAGTGTGGTCTTGAGTACAACACTAAGCTGAGGTCTTGAAATATAACAAAATAGAAGGAAAGTTCGCACACTGCTAAAGTCATACATTCCAATACAGAAGACTGGCATTTAGCTTTAGATGTCTCTAGACTGAACAGAGTCTCTGTCACTACAGTAACAAAAAAACTCTTTCCATTAGCTATCAGTTTGCAACATTAGTAAAACTTTAACTCTCCAAACCTGTACCTAAACTCTAGTCCACCAAAGGTTGTCAAAACAGCCCTGATGAAGATTAAATAAAAAACAAAGAGGGCATTTATAGACTCACTTGACGTCTTCTCCATAGTGGATGTCCATGTCGTCTGTGAGCAGTGAGCAGGAGAAACCAATGTTTTCTGCCGTTTCTAAAGCATTAAAAAAAAAAAAAAAAAATCCAGCAGTGGTTAGTAAATGCTAAATAAATACATAATTACTCTAACAATTGACATTGCTTTCTGGAGTCATGCAACTAGTACAAGAACATTCTTCCATCGTCATCTCCAAATTTAAAGAAAATAACAATACCTTTCTTGTCACCAGTCAGGACCCAGATCTTGATGTCGGCCTTGGCCAGCTTAGCGATAGTCTCTGGCACCCCATCTTGTAGTTTATCCTCAATAGCCGTTGCTCCAATCAGCTAAAGACAGGAAGCTCATGGGTTACCGGAGTTTCATAACTTTTATTATCAGGTAAAAAGCAAGTAGCCCCCAACAAAAAGTTTGTTTCTCTCTGGATCCATTTTTTTAAAAATGGTTTTTCAAGTGTATGCAAACACATCAACTAGGCAAATTAGATTAAAAGAGTTTGATCAGTCAAAAAAAATCAACTCTAGAGATCCGATATAGTGATGGTGAATGTCTACACAAACACTGGTAATTCCTTCAGTGTTCAACATTCCAATGGAACAAACGTGAGCAAGATGCAAAATACATTAAACTCTATTTTCCCAACAAAAATATGAGTTGTGAAATTGCACTTTTAATTTTAAAGAACAAAGAAAAACTACTTCCTTACAAATGTGGCACAATTAAAAGAGAAAAACAGTCTTTCCAACACAATCAGTTTGGTGTTGACAGACATAGTTACATACATAATTAGTTTCTCCACTCTCTGCATTTTTTTGGTTTGATAAACACGTTTGGAATGTTTCATTTTAGATTTCTACTCACCATCAGATTTTTCTCAATTTGCTCATAGACTCTGTCAAGGGCAGTTTCTCGGTCGACCAAAGAAACCTGAGCCTCTCTGTGTCTTCTAGACCAGGCATCAAATTCATCTTGGCTGATGTCTTTGTAACACAAGCACAGTGTCCGCAATGTCTCGTTGGCAAATTTCTGGAACAAAATCAGATCAAATCAAAATAACTGCTGATACCAGCAGGCTTATTACAATACAACACACCATAGGCAAGAATAAGGAACTCACATCTAGAGCGGTCTGGGTACTTTCTTTGTGTCTGGAGTTAGGGGAGAGTCGTTCATAGATGACTGTATCTGCTCCTTTACAGTATAGACGAATACGGCCATCAGGAAACTTCACTGAAAGGCACCAATAACATGGACAGAGGATGAAGAATTGCACAAACACAGAACTAAAGACATGAGCGTCAACCTCTCGCTGTTTGACTGTGTCTCGGCACTGTCTTCACCCTTCAACTCTGACATCATCAGACACCAACGGCAGCATTAAAAGTAAATATATACATGTGATGCACCATTAGAAAACCAGGAACAAGTTGGCCAGGGGGAGTTTTGAGTTATTTAAGATTCTGAAAGCGTGGTTTCTAAATGTTCCAAAGATGTCACATATAGAAATGAAATAATATTTGTAGAAGTTATGATCATTTAAATGTTGGCAGTTTTCAAAGTACTTTATGGATGAATTTGCCCTCAAAGATTCTGAAGGGATTCGTAGCTCCATGGGCAGCCAGCAAAGGGCAGTAAGAAAACCTGCACATTTGCACAACTTTGCATTAAAGCAGAACTACGTAACTTTTTCACCTTTAAAAATCCTCCTCGAATCCCTCTGAAGATAATTCAAGTGTTTATGGGGTGATCGGGAGTCTTTCATCCCCCCCCTGCTGTCTCTGGCCAGAAAACACAGCACTTGCAACTTTCCCTGCCTACGACCAGATTGCAGTCTGGCAGCTCTGTTCTCGTTTTTGCGAAAACACCAGTGACGTGCCATCAGGGTAAGCAAGGTAGGCAGTGCCTACCCAAGGGTGAATTGATATTTTGTTTATTTGCTTTAATTATAATATAATTACACATTATTTATTTTTCCATTTCCAATAGCCTACAGTACTTATAAGGTTGAAAGTGTCCGCATTTTGTGCGTTTCATAGCCCAAATTACTAAACAGCGCTTTTTCCTGGAACAGCTGCACAGTCTTTTTTTTTTTTTCACTCCGCTGTAAGGCAGAGAGAGGCCACAGCCCCTCCCAAAGGCACGTTGCTCATCTGCCTCCGTTCCAATTGCGTGGTTTTACGTGTTTGCGATTGCGCAGTAAGGTCCCCAAGATGACAACCATTTACATCCATAGGCAGCGTAGAGAGCTGCCTTTGCACGTAACCGCGCTATGCTAAATGCTATACGTAAGTTCACAGTGCATTAGTGAATCGATACCACGTGACCGCTGCTGCAACGTTTTCTAGCTAGTGGGCGGGATAACACTACAGTCAGGATGACAGCACCAGAGATGATAGAGAAACTTTTTTTTGAGGAAAAACGACAGCTTTTAAAAGATGGGAGATCAACACCTGAGTTACCAGAGCTTCAGCAAAGGTAAGGTCAGAACATGCTTCATACTTTCTACAGTGAATGGTACAAAAGGATGGATTGGTATTGTGGATGCTCCTCACTGAGGCTGTTCTGAGTTGTTGTCATCATTTTCTTTGTGTTTCCAACACAAACAACGGATGCGCTGCCGTGTCATGAGATATCTTGTTGGGAGAGTATGGAGGCTATATTAAAGAGTTTCTTTAATGGTGTTTACGATGTTGATTTTGTTAGATGGCTAAACACTTGTTCATGTGGATCTTGTTGGGTTTTTTCTTTCTTATTATGAATTTTATATTTTGATAAGCGCATTGAGATGACTTTGTTGTAAATTGCTTTATACAAATAAAATTGATTTGAATTGAATTAACACTTGACAGGACAAACATATGAAATTGTCATTGGTGGTCTAGATTTGCCCGTGATGAGTCCCTTGAACACAGTGGTGCTTTTTGGTCACTTCGTCGTTCTAGTGACGTAATTACCAGGGAATGTGTGTGTGTGTGTGTCTGTGCAGCAGGATGACCGGGGAGACAACTGGCTGATCATTTCCCTTATCATAAACAGCGCCATTTTTACAGTATAAATTAGGGGTGTTGAAAAAAATTGATTTGGCTATTTAGCGTGATATTATTTTTTTATTTAAAAAAAAAAAACCCACATTATTATTATGATTTTTTTTTCCTTTAATTATATTTAACCAGGAAAGTCTTTTCCATTGCATGAGACATTGTAAATGCACAAAGTGCATTTACAATTGCACTGAAATTGTATTTACAATTTCAGTGCAATTACAAAATGCACTGAAACCTGGGCATGTTGACCAGCTTGTGTTTGTACAATAAAATCTAAAAAGAAAGTACTAACTTTCTGCATTTATTTGTTGTTCTAGACATATACCTCAGTTAAGTTGCACTAAAGTTGGTTTAAAAGCCACAGGCAGATTGCATGCTATTTTTTTATTTTAAGTTGTTGACACATGGCATGTTAAAGCCAATGTTTTGAGTGTAAAATATGGCAATACAATATATTTCATACAATAAGGTTCTCATGAAGGTGTCCACACTTACAGATTAGTTGTTTCTTAAGTCATATATATAAAGAAACATTTAGGAAGCCCCCCGCTGCCCGTCTCACTGAATTTGGCATTAACCGTTTTTATGTAATTCACATCCACAATTAATGTATTTGCATTGAGTTTAGTGTTGGACAGAAGTCATTTCGAACGGTTTAATTTTTAGGAGCAAAACTTTGTTCGTATTGCCTGTTTGTGACTCAATGCAGCACTGTAGAAATATTAAAAAAAAACCAATGGATTACAGCTGAAACTGAATATTTCTTTGTTCATAATAGAAGTGAGGAGGAAAAGATAGTGATTGAGCGACTCCGTTGAGTATTTGAAATAGCTGATTGTAATTATGAATTACACTGCTGCTACAAAGAAAAAAACACTTCCTGAAGCAGCGTTTGTCGAACCATAATCAGAATAGGTACTTAGGAAGCCATTTGTTTTACTTCAACGTGCAGTTTATTGGCCCAAACCAATAACCAAAGTGTTAGTATAGCCATATAAATTTGGTAAGCAAATCAGTTGATTTTCCCTTACTGTTTTTATTTGAAGTGTAGAGTACTTTCTTTATAACTAGCATGTTCAGGGAAAATCACTACTTTCTCAAAAAACAAGGGTTTTGTGCTTTTTATCCATTTCTTTCATGCAGACATGTTCCTTGTTTTGCCATGGCACGGTTTTATATATATATTATATACATTATACCATAAGCCTAAAGATCTAGACAGTAGTAAAAGGTATGGCAGATTAGAAGACAGTTCAGGATACATAATCATACATTTTAGGCAACTATAACAAGTTGTTCTTTGGTGTGGTGTTTTTTGGGGGGTGGTGCATACATTGAAGGTGTAGACCTTTAAGAAACATAAGTTGACTTTGTTTGTTTTTAAAGTTATCCCAATAGACAATCAAACACAAATGTGAGTGTGTTCTTACAGATTATAGACATGCGTTTGCGATCCGAGTTGAAGTCGAGTAGTGCCAACATCTCATAAGTGTTTTCTTGCTCCATCTCCCTGATGGTGATGGTGTCTTGCGTACGAGACAAAAACACATAGCCAAAGTTCCTCGCTGCCGTCACCAGAGCTCCCTCATCAGGTGATGCCGCTTGGTACACCAGGTCATCTGAGAGAGTGCAATGGACACAGAAAAATACTCAATAACCTGTCAAAAGATTGAAACTATTTTAGGTTTTGCTGGATAAAGTTGCAGCAGTGTGTAATATTGATTTAGAACTTTGAATAATGAAGTAAAACACAACCACCACCACTTTCATCAGCCAATCCAAACTTCTTTTGAGAACTTTATGCTTTACCATCTTTGTATTCTGCCATGACGGTGTGACAAAGGGAGAGCAGCTTGAAAAACTCTGTGGCCTCTTTATCTTTCTTGGATCGGACACGAGCAACCAGCAGATGATCCATGAACGAGAACTTTTTGTCAGCCAAGCGGTTCCAGCTCCAGTCCACGGGCTGGCCGGAACAATAATGCATTTAATCATATTAATAACAAAAGTGATAAATAATGATAAAATAAGGGTCATAGCTTTTGAAAGTGCAACCCTGATTTTTTTCTTGAGTTGTATCCTACCTTCCCCCGGTCCAATGCTACACCTTCAGCAGTAGTTGGTTCACCTGTAAAGAGATTTTTGAGTTTGTTAGCTATGTTACCTTGGCAACAGCACAGACATGGCCAGGATTGCAAAACCTGAATTGTCCAGTTTTTCTAGTTTTAAGAAGTTTATAAGATTATATTGGCAGGGTTGTTCAACATTGGCTCTTTGCCGATATCAATTTGACAGTATTGTGACTATTGTCAACACATAATTTCAGATATTAGCCAGTACCAATGTATACATAGACCACATCCCCGAAACTGGATTTTTGGTCACATTATAAAGTTCTCCATGGAATTAAGTCATTAAGTCTACTTTTAATGTGTTTCCCAACTGGTTGTATTCCACATAAAACATTTGTGCAAAACAAGAAACCTAATTCAACTTCAATTATGGAAAAAGTGCCATATCTATTTTTCAAATATTGTGCAACAGCAGCACAAATCAATTTTCAATTAGTGGAAAAAAAAATTCCCTCATTTGAAGCATTTTAATTTTTTCATACTCTTTCTTAGCGGGGGCTAGTGGTGCTACAATCACTTACCTAATTTCTATTTTGCAAGACAAAACATGCATATTTGTCAAGATTGCACTAAGACAACAAATGCAGGCATTGGGAAAAACAAATAAAAATACATTTTAAAAAGAAAGAAAAAAGGAGTCAGCAGATACCTTGTTTTATGACAAATATCAGCCGATAATATCGCTGGTCCGATAATGTCACCATCTCTAATGCTTAGCAGACTCCAAAAGGTCTAGTTCTATCATATTTATTAAATAATATTCATTTTAAAATTTCGAGTGAATTTTGAGCATGAGTATTGCGAATGAGTTTGTATGAGGCACAAAATTCAACAATGTATTGCTTTGATCATCAGCCGTCAATTTGAATAAACTTTACTCCCTCTTTGAAAAAAAGAGCAAGTAATGAAAGCTTATTTTCAATAATTTTTGGAATCTAACAAATCATTGATGAAGTTATTCCTCCCTGTACTTGATCGCCAAAATACTGCACTAACAAAAGTCAACAAGCAGTTTCTCTCAGTTAAGCATCTGCAGTGTTGCCTTATCTTTTGAGGCTTGAATGGACCTTTACACAAAATTAGTTCTGAAGGAAACAAGGTGCTTCAGTACCGTAATTGTGTCCAGCGATTGTGCACTTCTTAAACTGCATGATGTTCTGTGTCAGAGTCCCGGTCTTGTCAGAGAAGATGTACTGGATCTGACCAAGTTGTTCATTCAGGGTGGTGGTTCGAGCCTGTCGAGGAATTGACACAAATATTTACATTTTGGACTTTTTTTTCTTGAAATAACAATAAAAGTCAGACTCCTCTACTTTGGCCGGTGTGTCTTTTTCTGGAAAATACATCTGCAGGTCCCAGTTGATGAACTTGCTTTGACCAAGGCGAATTACTTCCACACTAAAAGATTACAATTAGATAGATAGATTTTGTTAGATAAATGCATCACAAATTATTTATTACATCTACCTGCATGGAAACTGTTAAAGACAATTTCTGTGCGACTGTATTAACCTAGTTAAATTCAATTTAAATACTATATAAACAACAAAGATACACACACAGGAAGGTGTCCAGGCACATATAGGCTTGTGAGCTCAAACAAAAAACAGACCCCCCCCCCTTCACCACTGGATATAAAACACACTGACCTCACATATAGGGATATAGGCACCATGGTGTTGAGGACAATAATGTATCCCCAGAAGCTGAGAAAGCCCCTGTAGGAAGCCTGCTGGTCTAAGCCGTCATAAAGATACCAGGACTTTCCTCCAATATCGTCGTACCAGTAAGAGTGACCGATAGCCAGACCAGCCGACACCACGAGAAGCAATGCAAAGATCTGCAGTAAGGGAGGTATAAACACATACACATGGTCTTCAGTTAAGAAGAATGGTTTCCTTCTGCTACTTGGTAATTATATAAAAAGGTAAATAACTTTTCCATAATTCAACTATTTCACAAAGGTACAGAATGAAAGATGAGTGCAAACAGTTACCAATGCATTCTATAAAATACTTTACTTACCGTGTAAACCATGTAGTTCATCAGTTCATCAATCTTGGTTCTCTTGAACCTTGTTTTGCCACCATTCTTCATTATTTTGGTATCATTTCCTTAACAATAAGTCATAAAAGATTTTTTAGTCATACTAACAAATACATCGATTCATATTCAAAAAACTAAAAATGCAGAAAGCAACATGTCTGAAAAAAAAACAGTTTTAAACAGACTGTGACAGGTTAATTCTAAAGTAAATACATGTGCAGTGTATGAGGAAAAAACTCACAGCGCTTAGTTTCCCCCCCCCACATCTTGTTAAGTGTGCACACGATACGTCATTGATGGCACCATTTTAAAACTGACCAATACCATTCCTTCAGTGAATTATGATGCCCTCACTATTATTTATTTGATTTATTAATTTAATTATTTTATTTTTGATAAGAACAGGGCGACTCGTCTGCAGGAAGTTCCAACAACAACTTGTCTCCCACTGTCATCATGGGGCATCGTGTTTAAAAAAATCTGGATAAAATAGATTAACTTATCTCATCTCGACGTCCTAAAAAATGTCAAAAGAAACACTGAAGCGGGACGCGAACACGCGACCAATTGCATACAAGAGCAGCGTCACAATTCACTGCACCATCATACCTTCAAACAGAACAATATATATATATATATAAGCCTTAAAAGTGGATTCATTTAAATTGTCATCTCCTCCTTTTACATTCTCCACAGGTTTGTATTCAGGGAACTTTACTACAGATAGTAGTAGATAATGCAGATCAACCTCTCAGTGTCTTTCACTTTTAATGCTCTGTATCCACAATGTTAGAAAGAAAACTACGCAACATTAGTAATGATGTGAGCACGTCTGTGGTGTGTGATGTGACTAATGTGTTTCAGAGAAGAGTGTTAAGGTACATTAAAGTGTTCAGAAACGGTGCTCAGGTGGGTGGAGCCAGGTAGAAACCCAGGGTTTCTTTGATGAAAACCTGCCAGTGACCAGGTTTAGTTCACGGACAATGTTGCCATGGTAACATACTCAGAGAAGAACATACCTTGCATTTAGGAATGGGATACTCAGAGTTTCCCTCATTTGAGCCCGAACATACTCAGTTTGAACATAACCCGCTTTATGGAATACCCCTCTGGTCTCCTCACACAATAATAGGACTGTTCAAGATTTATTTCAGCAGTTTTCTGGTCCTGCTCATGTTCTCATTCAGTGTGTTGATTTTAGCTCGTAAAAAGCTGCTCACGTTTATGTTTTGTTTTGCGGTGTTACGGTCCAAATAATATCCAAATAAACTGGTGACTGACTATCGACTGTGAGGCTGGTGTGAGGAACAATAGATGTTAGAACTTCTACCATTTGACAATATTGCAAAAACAATTACAGTTTTTTTGAGGGCAGTAAAATTGTTTATTTTGCACATTATAAATATCGCTAACAGCAGTCATCAACACACACGGAAGTTGATCACAAGAAACGAGGAGCACCAGTAGATTCATTACACCACCTCTGGTTCCACATATCATGTGCATGTTTTACGTAACATCCGTGTTTTGGTTTTGTTTTATTTATGTAATTATAATGTTTCAATTCACCAGTAATTGTGTGAGCTTTTCGTAATATCCATGTTTTGTTTTGATTTCTTTATGCATTAATAATGTTTCAATTCACCGATTCATCAGTAATGTAACTTACTGTATGCGTTGCTTCTTTTTATATCCGGACCGGGAGCAAAATCCGCCCAGTCACCAGTTTATCTGGATACTATTTGGACCGTAACACTGTTCGGTAAAGTTGGCAGATAGTCACAGATTCATACTTCCAGCATCAATAACTCTTTAACAAAACGTCATCGACACACAAATTACACCTCTGCCATTGGTGTGAGGTGGAAAACATGATACAAGATCATTTTTTAATCAAACGCAGCAGAGTAAAGTCCGTCTGTTGGTGGTTCTGTGTGGTGAGATTAAAAGATGAAGCTCTCAACCTAGTTTCCCCATAAATATCCAAATATCACACAAACAGAAACAGATTTATTTTAAAACAGAAAAATGCTGCTTGTTTGGTTTTTGGTTTTTCCGTTTTCCTGTTTGTGGTTTGAAATTAATAAAACAAAAATAATCAGTTTTTTCTATATTTTATTTTGGTTTTGATACGTAATAACCAAAGAACGAAGGGTACACGGATTATACTGATACTGTCTGCACTGCAAATAAATAATGTTCAACTAAAGGAGATTTAATGTACCTAAAACACAGTAATTGATTTAATTTTAACGATGTGTTGGCTGTAAACACTGTCAACCACTTTCTCAAAACCTTGAGAAAAGCAAATACATTTTAAATTTGACTGAAATGTTGTAAACCAAAAAAAAATTTAAATATACTTTTTATGGATTGAAACAAATTTGAAAACAATTGCCAGCTAAAGTACTGACATAATAATGCTAATGTTCATTGTTTGGCTGAAACTTTATAACTGACATTAAAAAAAAAAAAAAAAAAAAACAAACAACAGATTTTCTGGCTCTCTACGTACAACCAAGCTCACATTTGAGGAAATTGTGATTAAAATTAGCCTACATGCTAACCCACAGAGGTAATCTAGTGCACACCTGCAAAGATGACCAGTCCATGACACTCCTCTGTGTTTCGAACTTTACAGCCTCTGAGTAACATGTTGTCAAGCTCCAACGGGTAGCGTTCTGTGTTCCACAGCATCGTCCCAGTGAACTTGTCCAGACGATTGTTTGGCTCCTCACACTCGATCAAGGCTATGAAACAAACAAGAAGACATCTAAATAAATGAGCACATATCTATGATCAGTGTGAAAAGGATTTTAAATTATAGTTTGTGATTGAGGCTTTCTGCAGTGAACCTAGCTTTTTTTAAGCATTGGTGAAAGGGTAAAATAAAACGTGATTTTAAAAAAATTATAATAATTTAATATTATTTATTTTTAATTTATTATTATTATTTTTTGTAATAATTTATTTGAAGTTCGTTGGGAGTTTGATTTACCTAAAAAACGTCCAATTGGTTAAAGCAGATATCAGTTCTCCTTACTTTTCCTTCACTTTAGTATGTGTGATGTTACTGAGTGGATATTAGTAAGCTTTATTTTTTTTATATACCTGTTTATTTTATTTATTTATAGACTATTATGTTAAGTTCAGAGAGTGTTTAAGAAATGCAGTCCACATGTTTCATGAAACGTAATTAGTTAGATATGTTGAAGAGGTAAAGTCACAAATTTGTTTGCTTTATTGTTGTAATCTGTGCTTTAAAATGTATGTTTTAAATTTATTTAAAGTTTAAATAACCAGATATTGTTTATTTTAATTAATTTAATTAATTATATTTAATTATATTAAATTGCAATCGTAATATTGAGGGGGAAAAAATAGCAAAAAATCGTCCCAACATAATTTCTTGACAAAATAATGCATTAACTAACAATGACTAATGCTGTCCTCTCTGCAGGCAATGGTGCTTTGACAGCAAACATAGGTGTGGCTGTTTGGAAAGCTGGGCAAAGACAGCAAGGAACAAAGTGTTTCATTCTCTAAAGATTTCTAGGCCTTTGGTTATTAATAAAGATATAGCTTTTCATAACTAAATATGTGAACCAGCAATCCACAGGACGTTTAAAAAAAAAAAAAGGGAAAATTATAAAAAAAACACGAGGCCAGTTCCAATCAACCTTAAGGACAATGGTTGGAACTGGGGACCAGCTACATTAATGAGAATTATTGTAACATGAAGTAAAGTTAAGCTTTGTTTTATACAGCATCACGTTTTAAACAAAACAAAGTTTAATGGATAAAGATAAAAAGCATGTCACATCATTGACTGCTTGCATACCATCAAATTCAGCCAGCTGACGCTCCTCCTGCAGACGCTCGTCAGTAACACGAAGCCCAAACTTAAACTTTAGATTGGTCTCTCTGTCTCAAGACAACATTTCATGTCAATAAATTCAAAGCAACAGTTTTTATTTAAAAGCATCCGTGTGTTTGACTTGCAGAATTGTTTATCTAGCTGCACCTACACTGGTCAGATTTTTCAACTAGGAATTTCTTTTGCAGCAAATATGGTTTTGGTTACACAGCCAGATTGGTTAACTCCACATATTGACTTTTCCTTTATCAATGAGTAATTTGTGTTTAACCAAGAGTTTTCTAAAGATTTCAGTGCTTTTAAACTGACTCACTTAAAGATTGCCCTGGCATATAGACACAGTATGAAATTGACTCTTAATACAGTCAAAAGTAACTCAAAGTCTTACCCGTCAAGCTCAGCAGTTTCGACATAGCACAAGCTGTTTGGGTTGGTGCTGGACAACAGCAGCAGGTCAGCCTAATGACAAAAGCAAATACTTTACTTATTATTGACATTGTTCATTATCATTACCATGTAGAACACAGTTAGACGAGAACACAACATGTTGCAGATATCAAACCCCAAGTTGGTGAATGAGCAGAGCTAATAGCAGCTTTTAGAAAACAGTGAATAATAATCATTTCTTTTAACTACAAGAGAGGTTAGAAAAAGAGAAGTTAAACAAATGACATCTACAAACAGTTCTTGTTCTAAAGGTTTGTATATAAATTTAAATTAGCTGGGTTTGGCCTGTGTTAGGAATGTGGAAACCATGCAGCCACCTCTACTCTAATTCAGAACATCATTTAAAAACCATAAAAGTTGTGCATTTGGAGAAACATAATTGTTCGGATCTTAGGTTTCAGCCCTCTGAAAAGGCTTGGCCAGGCATCACAACAATTAATAATTAACATTAATAATTAATATTACTTTATTAATTAATAATTAACATTTTTAATTAACAAATACATTATTAATTATTCATTCTCTGGACCTGTTCATTTTGTTAAGTGACCTCGAGCCGAACAATAATATAGTATTATGTCAGTATTAAACACACACCAGAGAGGTTGGTTTTCATCATATGCATGCCTTTGTTTTATTGGAGCGAGGAACTTTAGTTTCAAGACTAGACTTTAGACTTCCTTAGTTAGGAATGTGTCGTTATGGCTAAACAAGCTGACCATCACCTGTTTTCTATATTTATGCTGCTATAGGTTTAAGCAGAGAAAGGAGTTTTTGTTCTCCTTTCACTTGGACTTACTAATGTAAAAAAGTAAATAAAGATATAAATTACCTAGAATTTGGTTCCATGAAATCACTATAATGTAACACTATATTAAATGTATTATTTATATTGTTTCAAAACACAGACGTACTCCTTGTTCTTTATCGTCCAATGAAAACTTCTAAAATTTACATTTTTACCTGCCCATCTTTCATTGTATTATAATTTGTTTTCACTATAAAACCTTTTGTTTGGAGGCAAACCGCAAAACAATGTTTTTGGCTTTCAGTCAAAGACCGTTATGTAACATGGAGCATTATAGAGTGTCTTTCCAGCCACTCTATAATAAGACAGGTTACTGCTTTATACTGGACGAATTACTTTACCGGCACAAAATCATCTTTCTTCAGACGGACAATGTCCCCAACTTGGATGTCCCTCCATTTTGAGTCTTGAAATCTAAAAAAGAAAGTTGCAAACAACTCTTGAGTTGGAGTCCGTATAACAACGTGATCTAAATGGATTGAAACAAAAAAAAAAAAAAAAAAATCATTGTAATCTCACCTGCCATCCATAATGACTTCACATTTCCTGTTGTTGATCTCCTTGTCCATCCTGTGGCGAGCCTAAAAAGATAAAGTGAAAATATAAATAAATGACAGCTTTTGAAATGAAGTGATGACAATTGAAGCAAACAAGTGACTGTCGAAGAGTAGATCTGTCGGAAAAAAATCCCAGTTTAGAGATAAAAATCCAATCCATTATTAATTAAAATCAATTTACAGCCTCATACTAACACAGCTGCTCAAACAAATGTACGCTGGCAGAAAACAGATAGTATTCATTTAATTGTAATGTGAAATTAAAATAATTAGATAAACTAATTACCAGTTATTAAGATGTATTTTATATTTGGTGGAAAATGACAGTTAGTAGACTTACATTTGAAATAAAACAAAATAATATATGAATGGAGCAGTTAGATATATAGTGAGCATTTGAAATGTGTCTAGATAACCATGCCATTTCTTTTTTTTTTTTTTTAAATAATTTAAATGTGAAATAAAAAATAACTCATACCGTTTACGATTACCATGTGAAATAAAAACGTATCTGGTTAAATAAAGGTAAAACAAAGTAAATAAATAAAGCAAACACATAGAGTGCACACACCAGCATAACAAAAACTTGTGTTTTATTTCAAAGAGTGCATGTTAACCTTTCTTAAAAGTCTTACCAGATCATCTATTAGGTCTTTGATAGCTGTGACTCCCAGAACCACGACCAGAGGAATCAGCGTGGTGTACCAGGGCAGGGTGGTAATGTCGGGAATAAGCTAAAATAACATAAAAATGACTTAGTGAATTTAATTAACAGTCCAGCCAGACAAAAGCAGAGTTTTGGTGTACCTGTAGGATGAGTAGAGCCAGAAAGTAGAGATTAGCTGCCCTCTTAAACTGCTCATACAAGTTCAGGGGAATGAAGGTTAGGACATTGTACTTGTATGTCCTGATGGCATTCCCCTGCAAAAAAAAAAACAACATACATTAATCAATACAGAGTGCGTTCTTAAATCTCCTACATGGGACACCTCGGTTTGACTCCCTTTGTGAAATGTTAGGAATATGGAGTAGTACATTTTCAAAAGCGGATCACAAATTAAAAAAATATTTCTTACATCTTTAGAAGTTTCAATGTCTTGTTTTATTAATATAAAAATATTATGAGGTTACCAACTAAAAATCTATTTATTGGCAGTTTGGATTGTTTAGAATTTGTGTACTCTTCATTCTTTAGTTATTCTGTTTTAAAACCATATCAAAATAACAAATTAACGGTGTGTTATTTTGTTTTACTGACTTAAAACCAAAACAGAAATATTAAAAAAACAGATAAGCAGCGTTTTTCTGTTTAAAAAAATATATTTTTCTGAAGTCCGCTGCACCTGGTTTCCCTCCACACGTCCTGGACCAGGTCTCCTCACACAATTGGACTATTAAGGATTTATTTCAGCAGTTTTCTAGTCATGCTCATGTTTTTATTCAGTCTGTGGATGTTTTAGCTCGTAAAAAGCTGTTCAAGTTTATGTTTTGTTTCACGGTGTTACGGTCCTAATAGTATCCAAATAAACAGGTGACTGGCTATTGACTCTGAGGGTGGTGTGAGGAACAATACATGTTAGAATTTCTACAATTTGACACTTTTGCAAAAACAATTACACAGCTTTTTTGAGTGCAGTAAAATTATATTATATTATAATACCGCGAGCAACTAACGGCAGCAGTAAACACACAAGACACGAGGAGCACCAATAGACTCATTACACCACTTCTGGTTGCTTTAATCACATATTGTGTGAGCTTTTCGTAATATCCATGTTTTGTTTTGATTTCTTTATGCATGTGACTTATGCGTTGATTCTTTTTTGTTTGAAAGCAAAAAGTTTCCACCCCCTGTCTGTCGGTCTTCTCTGTGTGGTAAGATTAAAACATGAAGCTCTCGTCCATAGTTTTCCCGTAAAAATCACAAAACAGAACAAGATTGAATCTGAAAACAGAAAAACGCTGCTTGTCTGGTTTTTGATTTTCTGTATCTGTGTTTTGGTTTTAAGTCAGTAAAACAAAATAACCACAGTGTGTATTTGTTATTTTGATTTGGTTTTAAAATGAAATAACCAAAGAACAAAGGGTACATAGATTGTTGAAATGCAACACAATCTTGATAACCGGTTTTGATCTAGTAAATCTGCTTTATGGCACCTTTGTAAACATAAGACACACCCCATTCTTGTGAGAACAAGGACCCACCTCTGCTCAAAGAGCTTACCTCTCACACAATGACCATGTTGACATGGGAGCTGTAATTTATCTTTAAAGCAGAATAAAAGTTAATTCCTCCTTAACCTGACCTTGTAAACACTTAATTCCTAATGATAATTTAATTCCGAAATAAACGTAATTGCGAATTAGGTGGCTGGTTTATTCCATTTATAATTCCGAATTAAATAATTCCTCTTTCTCATCAACAGTTAACACTTAAATCTGCTTTAAGTTAATTCCAGTTGTTCTGCGCATGTGCGACTTGCGGCGATGACGCGCTGGGTGACGACATAATCCAACATGGCCAACTACAATCAAAATAAAGGTGAAAACAGTTCTCGTGTGGTCTTCTGTGTTAAAGCCAACAATAAAAGGTTTGTTGTGTGTGTTTTCCGATAGACGTGATATGTCATGTTCGCCCCCTGTCCAATCAGAGCCTTCCCAACCCACAGACCTAAAGCGGAATTAACTAAAGCCGAATAAACCGATTTTCTATGTAAACCTCGGTTCGGGAATTACTATTACCATGTAAACATAAAGCAGAACACTTTAATATCGAATGATTTAATTCGGAATTACTAATTCCGAAATAAAAAATCATCATGTAACCGTGGCCAATAACCTGAACTACCCGTTTAATGGGAGTCGCTGGAGGTTGGTCATTTGAATGGGACAATGACTTGTGAATTACTTTGTAACACTTCATTTATTTCTGATCCTTACTATCTTTGTCCTTTAATGCGTATCTCACACACACACTTCTGGAAGCAACATCCATTAACAGAAAGAAAACTTTACTGTCATCAGTTTACTGCACAGACTGGCTTAGACATGTAGCATGAGTTTGTTTCCATCATTTTCTGGCCTAAGTTCTACCAGCTCTCAGTTTGTCTCCTAGTGACATACATGTTTACATGTTAATTCAGCTTTTAATATGCCAAACTCTGAATTTTTTGTGCCTTGCTATAGCATACACCTGTCAAAGTGCTTTAAATAGTGCTAGTGTCTGTTTTCATGTAACGCAAATAAGATGAACAAAACAAAATACAAGTTATTATTTGCCTATTCAAAAGCCATTTCAAAAATATTTCTTGTAAAATGAAACTAAATGTACCATTGCCACATTTGTTTAGTGATGTCCGACATAGCATACTTTCCAATAAAAGCTGGGTTTATGACTGGAATAACAAGCAGGGATGATTACGTCAGGTTTGTAAAAGAGGTTGAACTTACAGAGTAACGACTCTTCTTCATGCAAAGGAAGACTTTCTTCTGGAACTCTGGCAGTTGGTGATAAGGTCTATCGTTGGCTTTCACTTTCCAGCCAATTTCTAAAAATTAAACAGAGTGTTAATTTCAAATCTTTTGCATACAAATTTGTAAAATGCAATTCATAATTTGTTTCCATGTTCAGCAAAAAAATTCAGAGGCCCAGATCTCCTTATAACCTTTTTAAGGTTAGGCTTTGGAAAATAAGCATCCAGAAATCATCATACAAATAATTGTCAAATCAAAGCAAAACCTAAAATGCTTTTAGTCCAAACCCAGCAATTAGTAACTATGTCCTCTTCAGATTGGCAGTAATCAGACTTTGGATCCAATAAGCCAACAGGTATTTTTTGTTTTGTTTTAAACAAAAAAAGAACATTTTTATAATGACCAGGGAAGTGCAAAGACTTCTCTGGTTTGACAAACACTCATAATATTTGTCATCATCAGATTTTTTGATTTTGTTTGGTATTTTTAGCAATTCAAATATGTCTGCAGGACAGAATGTGTGACTGTTTATCTTTAGGTATTAGCAAAGTTTTTCCTTAGTTTTTGTTTTTTTATCAAAATAAAGGGAGTAAAAGAATAAACACAATTAAATAGGAACTATGCCTCTTCGCAAAAAATCCATATAAGGGAATTTCAAATAAAAAATAAAAAAGACTAGCACGTCTTCAGTGACTCACCACTAGGTCTAGGTTCCACTGGGGGTCGGGGGGCACCTGGCGGCTCTTCTACTTCGCTTTCGGTGCTCACTTCCAACTCGTCGTCTGTCTCATCGTCACTGTATGGCATAACCTCATCATCGGGCCCCAATGAACCTTGGGAGTCGGTACGACGCCGACTCATCTTAACACTTATGGTTTCTCTGAAAAGAAAAAGTTAATCGCAGTTGATTAGCATATAAAATGTCAGAAAACTTCAACAACACTCGAGTAATACTTGAACATAGGGATGGGCAATATATCAAAATTCAAGATATATCGAGTTTCCTATTTTGGCGATATAGAAAATGACAATATCACCTATATTGATTTATGTAGTTTTATAGCTTAATTTGTATTAAAAGTTGCCGTTTTTTCTACTTCTCAGAACAGTATGAAAAGCAGTGCACAGTTAGATGGATTGCTGATTATGTACTACTGCTACTAAACAAGCCACACTACAGAACTCACTCACACGTGCTGTCTCTTACGGGAGAAAAAGACAAAAGTGGCACATGTTATGCAGCTATTTGTTAATAAATGTGCCTGTGTTTCATTAGCAATTTAAACCCTGACTTGTCTTTTTCAGTAAGACTTTATTTGAATTAAAATTATCAAGGTTTAGATAATTGTATATTGCCATTTTGAGAAAAAATATCAAGATCTGAGTTTTGGTCCATATCGCCCAGCCCTACTTGAACAGACTTCCCATTTGTTGATACACACATAAAATTCTGCATTCAAGCCATCCTGGAGGGACAGTGAGAAGCCACATTGTGGAGCACAGAAGGGTTTAAGACCTTGCTAATCAACAGCCCATAGCGGTTGTGATCAGGGTGGTTTCAAAGTTCAGACCGTTCAGTAAAAGTTCACTTCTTCAACCTGTAGCGATCACTGACTGTCCATTCTTCTATGAGCAGTGGTGGCAAAAGTAATTTATTTAGAGCATGTGTTAGCATGCTTAAGTTTTAAATATCCTGCTGAAAAAGCACAAAATTAAATGCTAGGTTCACCAATAATTTCTCTGTGTCCGTCTTTGATTATCAAACTTTGTTCCTCTGACAGAACATTCCAACTTTTCTGACTGTTTAAAAAGTTACAAAGGATATTGTCCTATTAGTAGTGTTCAGTATGACACAATTCTTGGTGATAAAGTTGCCCATTCAAACTCATCTTTTAGTAAAATATGCTTTGCCAAATTTTTGAAATTCAAAACCAAAATTCTAGAAAAGACAATTCGTTGATAACCACATTATCAAAGAAAAATTGATAGTGGATATCGGTCCAATATCAGCCAGAAAACAAATATCGGATTTTATCGGATTGCATCTAAAATATCCGATATATATTATATTTATTCAATTGTAGAATACTGTAGATATTATGTTGAAGGTTAAAATGTATGTAACCAATTGGTTAATAATAAATGGGTCAGTTTTTCTCATACCTACTGTTGCTGACTATTGTTTTCTGTTTGAGTAACAGCACTTGATCACTTTCCTAACATTCCACACGACAAAAGTAATAAAATTATGTATGATTCGTGTTGAAATCGCATCGTATTGATATTGGTGTTTACCAATTCTAAAGTTGAAATATCGGTATTGAAACAGAAGTGAAAAAGTTTTATCTTGAAATCCCTACTTTTTATTGGTAGTAAACAGGATGATATAACGCCATCAACAGCAGGTTGAACTCAACGCTAGGTTATAAAGCCTTCAAGCCTTAGTAAACAAGAGACGTTATAGATGTCATCTCAATCACTTTACACAAGAGCACACAAAGATCCTTTGCATGCTTTTGTTAATGCCTTGCATGCCAACCTGGCAGGCACCGACTGAATAAAAACAAGTTGGGATTATTTCCATTACTGATTCAAGAGCCTATTATTAGCCACCAAAAGCCATTGATGTATCTCCACTGTGCCAAAAGTATATTGATGTTGCAGTTCTGTGAAGATTTTTAAATTGACCACAAACAACTGGGTCACCCTCACCATTGCTATTAAGAAATATAGTCCCTTCTCTAATTTGACTGACAAAAGCCATAATGTAAATTGATGCAAGTGGGATGCGTGCTACGTGATAAAGGTGTGTACATTTAGGGCCCAATGAAGAATGTGAACACACCCTAACCAACATTTATTGTGCTAGGGAGCGAGTGTGTTTACACACATCTCAGTTAGCTCATCTAATGCCAGTTTTGAGCTGTAAATCAACACTGCAATAGTGTAGCAAAAAAAAAAAAGAAAGATGACGAGTTACACGTGTGCAGAACAGGACATCAGTGAAAAGATCAAAAAACTTAACCTTTTAATATTGGAGTTAGGTGTGTATTTGAATGTGAAATATTGCAAAAGGGAATTTAACTGGCATAAATATCAATTAAATAGTACAAACTCACAAAGCAAGTTTTTAACCTTTATTTAAGCTTTAAGTCTTCCAACCTGTGCAGAAAAGGTTGTAAATTCTTTCCTACGACCAAAATTTAGAATGTGTGTGAATACAAAACAAAATCCGTATTCATCAAATGTGCAGATATCAGTCATACGCACTAATCTCTACTAAAATGTTACTGTAGCTAAAAATATAATGTAGACAGGAGCTGGATGTGCATTTTGGGCATTTTGTCTATCATTCCAACACGGGTTGCAAATACAGCATAAGAAGAGTTGTGCTTAAATTTACGCCTGTTCCTACTCACAAGTACGAGATGATAAACTTCATACTTGTTCATACGCACTTTTTTCGCAAACACATCTGTGAGTACTCACAAATGATGCCCAGGATTTCCACTCCCAGCCTCGTGGCACAGAAGCAAGGTCATAAAGTCCTTGGCAAGCTTAGTTTTGATTACAGCTACTCTGAAAATTATTTTTCAATTTTGCCACCTTTAACTGGATGATTGGTCAAAAAACCTTGTCATCTCACTAGGGGTGTAACGATTCACTCAACTCCCGATACGATTCTCTCACGATTTATTTTAGAAAATGGGACTGTAGACAAATGATGACTGAAAATACTGTACTATTTTATTTTTATTTTTCATTGTCAAAAGAATTGTTAAACTATTCAAAACAATGCAATTTAACTAAAAATAAATCTTGAATAAAATAAATAAAGGAATAATATACATGAAGAAGAAGCCTATTCATTTAAATTCTGGTTCTGTATTTAACATTGCAAAACTGCATAATAGTTATTTTTCTTTTTAAAAGTGCAACTGAAAATGTATTTTGTGCCTTAACAATTGGACTTTAATAAAACAGTCATTGCACTGTATATACGGCAGATATTTGTTTGGACCAGCAGAGGGCGCTGGTAACCCAGTGGTCGGTTGGCATGCAGCTATTCTAACAGTGAAGAAGAAATGCTATGCGCTAGCAGACAGAGCAAATAAAAAAACGTGACTTTTACAGATATTCACGTAATATTACAGATATTCTTTGGGTGCTGAAGGGGTAAGGAATCATTTATGAACATGTTTAAGGGTAGAAGGCGACCAGAAAGAGTAGTAGCAAATTCCGCCCACCACCACCACTTGTGGACAAGAGAAGGATAAATATATAGCGATGTTTAAAAAAAGTACTGCGATTCAATTTTCACAGTATCGATGTGAACCGTGATACCTATGAATCGATTTTAACTGCCTTACGATTAATTGTTTCAACCCTACATCTCACTATTATTAGTTTAAGTAAAGTACTCTACTTCTCTTTACTTCACTTTGAATACCTTTCTTGTTGTGCATTATAATATTCAAACGAGGTCGTGCAGTTAATAATACCAACTCAACAGACATAACACAACAAGGTTAAACTCTAATTATGAAGCTGTTTTGAAATAAATCTCTATCAAATATTCAACTGACTGATTTTTGGGGGTGCTGGTGTAGTTTTCCTATTAGTGGACAGGATTAATGTGGATAATTCTCTCAACAAAAATAGATTTAACTACTGTGTAATGGGTTAGAATAACTACAAAGGTTAAGTCTGGAGACATTGATTCACAAACACTCCATAACACGTCATGATATAATGATAAAATAAGAAATGATTTGGAGTTATATTTAAAATGTTTACATTTTAGGTATCATCACTGCTCACGCCGAATGTTTAGCTAGCTACAGTAATTCTGTACATCTTTGTCACAAAGAGGTGTACAACTTACTCCAGAATAAACGTTATGGTGAGAAGCAGGTAAATAACCTTTTCTTTGAAACATCTGCGTCAGCATGACACATTCAAAAGTCAGCTGAGAAAAATCATCTGCTATGATGCTGGGATGAAGAGGGCAAAACAAAACTGGCT
Source organism: Gouania willdenowi (assembly GCF_900634775.1). Taxonomy (NCBI): domain Eukaryota; kingdom Metazoa; phylum Chordata; class Actinopteri; order Blenniiformes; family Gobiesocidae; genus Gouania; species Gouania willdenowi. The sequence goes on along the minus strand of NC_041055.1, from coordinate 10,812,706 downwards.
TTACTTGTGTTTCCATTTTAAGCATTGGCTTTGCAAATACAAATTCCTACAAGCTTGCTTGTCTTGAAAGTCAGGTTTAGAAGCCACCAGCACATTAAGTGTGACATATTTGAGTATCCCATCATTAACGGGTAAATTCTATTAATTGTCCATCAGGCAAATGTAAAATGTATTACCCTAATGGATCGGGTTGATGTAAGGAAATTTTGAAGAACTTTAAAGTGACCTCACTAATAATTCCATATCATTCATTTTAAAATAGATACTATAAAATAGATCTACAAAAGCATGTCTGTGCTTGTGTTTGATTGCTTCATTCACAGTGTAGCCCAGTTGGCGTTGCATTAAACATTCTTCTGTTTTAAAGGGACAGTGCAACAACACTGTTTTTAAAAAGTAAAGTCTTATAATTGTTGCTAAGAAACTCTGTATTTTTTAAAAAAAATAAATAAATCAACAAAACAAGTGTAAATTAAATCCAATGCATCACCACCAAACAAAAATGTCTAACACTCTTGGGGAAATTCAAAGAACAAAAGAAAAGCTATCATCAGCTTTACAGTTTCAGCGATGTCTCTCGCCTTCCTCCGAAGCGTCTCACTGACAGAGTGTGACGTGTCAGCCGGCACGTTCTCAGTGAGACGCGTCTGAGGAAGACATGATGAACGTATTTGAACTATTAAGATAAGGTCAGGTTAGTCTAAAGGCAGGGCATTTTGTCAAAACATACCAATATTAGTTAAGTAAGTAAAAGTTATTTTATTCATCCAATTTCAACATATTGAGAAGACCTGAATCCCTTTGAAACTAGTGTAATGACTGCTTATTCCAGCTGAGGGTCGGCACAGACTGTACGTTGTATCTTCTTAATTAGAATGCACAGCACACTATACACACACAGATTGTAGGTATATCACTAGTGCTCTTAAAACTGATTTATAGTACATTTCTACTACGTGTACACAACTATGCATGTCAGACTCTACTCAGTTATGGTATTTCATAATTTTGCATTTCACAGGTAGTCTGCAAAATTATTTTTGTCATTTTATGGCATGTACCAGTACATGAACCATAAAATGTGAATACAGACTTGGTGCACGTTGGCATCAACACATTATCCATGTATCGTGATGCACAGCAGTGTCTGCACATCTGTAAAATACTGCAGTGTGGAAAGCCGTTTTAAGCACTTCACCAACCCACACAATGGAAGAGTAAGCCCTCGCTAGTGTGCCTGCCTGAAATGATGAGTTTCAACTGAGAAGGTGTGACATGGTGTGGGCTCAGGTTTGTCCAGTAGCAGAAACACTAATGGACAGCTTCTTTCCACCTCAGTCACATTTTACACCATTTACTACTGTAAATAATGTTTTCATTTATTTATGCCATTACTTTGACCATCAAATAAAAACTTTTTGTCTGGCCTTCATCACTCACGCATTTTTTTCTTGTTCTGAAATTTCTTGTGACTTCTGCCACCAACAATCGTAGAATCCTATTGGTCAGCAGCTCTTTTAGATGCAAAATCCATTCACAAGCTCCTTTTCATTGAGCATTTATGGTAGAATGTGGGTGTATCGTGGGCAGCTTATGAAGTGAATTCACCTGCACAACCTTCTAGCTGGGCTATAATTAATAAAGGGAAAAATGCATGCAGGTGAGCTAACTGGTTTTGTTCTATGAACTGGATTTTTTTTGACGTAGCACCTTTTCTGATTTTCAACGCATAATACTCACTTATAGTATGAATTCTACTGAATGTAGAATCCATACTATCAATACGGGAACCTTATAAATGAGGCTCCCACGTCAGAGGGAGGAGGTATTAGTTTTACTGTAGCATTTCAGGCTTTCTCAAAATATCAAAAGACAGAAGTTGAGATCCCAAAATACTTAAAGCCTCCAGTCATAAAATCAATTACTATCAACCACTTAGTTGGTAAAAACATTACCTTCAAGAGAAAAACTGAAAAAGTTTATCCATAAGAAGCTGTGAAACAGAAGTAACTGGTTTTAGAAAACCCGTCACTGTGTGAAGCTCAGAATGTTCCTCGAGCAACAAAGAAAAGGGAGAGCAGGGGTTGCATTGCTATGCTGTGCTTGGGACAGATGAGAGGATCCCCACGTGATGACACTGTAACATTAGGAAGGATGAGGTGCTGCTCAAGCTGCTCAGGTTAGCAACTGACTTCTGGATCACAACAAAACATGACCCTCAGGCCTGCTGAAAACAAAGCATGAAGCTGTAGATAATGACTGGCTCAAACCTCGCCATTTACATTCCACACATTAACGTGCAATCGAAACCTTCGGAAATGTTGCACTGTGGGAATTGCAGGCGATATCTTTGGACATTAACTAACTGTGGCATTAGAGAAACTATAGATCCAATCATCTGTTCTTATTGTGGCCATTTGTATTGCAAGAATGCTATTTACGTGAGTTTTATTGAAATGCAGCCTGAAGGTATTAGTATGAAAATCAAAGACGGTAGTGTGAACCAGAAGTGGCGTTGATAGTATATTGACAATAACAAACCTTCATGTAGGTGGTTTATGATTGTTGTGCTAGGCCTGGGACGACAATCAAATTAATTATTCGCACAATCAATGAAAATGAACTAGATTATTGGCCTGTGTTCATTTTCCTCATCAATCACCTCCAAACAGACTGGATGACAAGAAGTTTGACTCTGTGTATCAGTCGCAGCACCTGGTCATGTTTGTTCAATAGCAGAATGAATGGAGGTAAACCTCTGTTCAGTCATTAGGTCTTTTTTTCTAATTCCAATGACAATGGTTAAAACATTTTCATGAGAAAAAAAATATTGCATTCGAAACGGTGTACTCGCATTATTATGATATCATATTAGTGGTTGTTTTAGTCACAAAAAAATGCCGATAAATATCATTTATCGGCATTCATTTGTGCAAAATTATATTGTCCAGCAAATTTTTTTCTCATTTTGTCTCTCATAGTTGAGGTATACCTATGATGAAAATTACAGGCCTCTCTCATCTTTTTAAGTGGGAGAACTTGCACAATTGGTGGCTGACTCAATACTTTTTTGCCCCACTATATATATATATATATATATATATATATATTATACAAAATGCTTTAAAGTTCCCCTTATTGTTATATAAGGGTTGCAAGCAACATCTAGGTAAATCAAAATAGTTTTAAAAAATACATTTAAAAAAATAGAAAGAAAAAGACAAGAATAATACAATCAGTAAGTAAATAACATGAACATTCCATCTTCGGATGCTCTCGTAACAAAATAATATATAAACAAGGTAAGTAGCCAAAATGCACAAGAAAATGTTAATAAATAACAATTCATTATTAGGGAAACATTGACAGGTCTTAACACTGTTACTATTTCATTTTACTTTGGAGTTTTGAGTAAGCAGCTTGGAAGAGATGGGCTTGATTTGAAGAGGGGTAAATATTCAATGTTTCTGATGTGTGGCGGGAGTGAGAGTTGGGGAGCAGACCAAATAAGATTACCATCTCTAATTCAGTTTAGGAACAGTGAGTGGTAACTGAGCAGTAATGAAAGCTCAAAACTAAGGACAGCACATGTGTAACAAAATGCCTCGGTAGGGCAACAGATCCCTTGGCTGAAATGGGAACTCCATGTGATGTGAAACTTTACAATTACCCGGTGGTTTACCAACATTAGGTGGGAATCTAACTTGATGTTAATCTCTGCATTGGACAAGTGGCCCGTGCAATGTGTACACAGCATTTTATGACCAATGAGGTCATTGGAATGATAGACGTAAAGCGTCTTAAATGGTTGCATTATGATGTTATTCAGACAAACATCTCAAAACATTACTCAGCAAACGCTAACCATGCCTATATCCATTCAGTGCACTCTAACAACAACGCTTTAAAAACAACTGATGGCATTTGTCAAAATAGACAAGTGTGTAAATTAAAATGTTTTGACTTCACTCAAGGGGTACTTCACTACATTTCAACTATAAAATCAATAGAATATTTTTTTCAATGTTTTGACATGTTTCCTTCTAAAACTGATCATTTAGATGACTAGGAAATTGGTAGACTTCCAGATCTGACAGTCCCCTCGGAACCTCCACGGTGTGCGCCGCCACCACCAAAAAGTACAAGGCTTCCTTTCTTCAAACCACATAGAACCACTGATTTGTTTATGGTCAGATATAACACTTGTATGGAAGGATAAAAGCTTAATGTTACATGTCGTGTGAAATAAATGTTAGTATAACATCACTATTCGTCCATCCCAACTTGTGAAACGCAATATTTTTTTATTATATTTCACCTGTTCACAAGATAAAGCTGGTCCCATTAGACAGTAATGTAACTATTGTGATTATTAAACCAAAATATCCAGAAGAATTAAATCATCAATCTTGATCCAGTTTAATTATAGGAAATCAAAAAGATATTTATCAACCATAACTTTATGTAACTCATAAGATATAAAATAAAACAGATTCAGTAGCAGTAAAAACACTATTGGAGTCATTTTTGCTTACTGAGGAAATAAATGAACTGCATACAATAATACTAATACAGTGACCCACATGAAAAAATATATTCCATAAAATATCAGCCCATGAGGTCTTTTTTTTTTTAATGTGTCTAGTATTGATGTATTCAATTTCATTTGTGTTTGTAAGGGACCTGTTTATACTTTAAGTTGGGAATTATTTTATTTACTTATTGTTTTTATTGTTATCATGATAAATACCAGAAATTAGCAGGATATTTCTTTAGTCTATATCACCCATCCCTATCACACCGGTGCTAAAGAGAATAATTTGTCAACATTTTCCCCCCCATCTACTAAGTCCACAACATGTTGTAAAACAATGCTAGCACTGATGCTAATGTCAAATGCAGTCTAAGGTGGACAACACAACAATGACCATCTTATTCCAATCTGACAACCATAGTAAAATTAGAACCAACGCTGCTCTGAGCTTCTGAGGCAGCAGAGGTAGGAGAGGGTTGTGGTGTGATAAATGTTTACTTTTGCAGTATTAAATTTTAACTTCTTTTTACACTTTAGCTTCATTTGTTTCCTGTCTGTGGTTGATGATTACATACAATGGCAGGGAATTATTTCTATATTTGGCTGAAATAAAGGTTACAAAAAAGGTTTGAAAAAAGCACTCAGATCAAACACTAGGAACTATCCTGTTCAGAATATAAACTAAATTTCTACAACAAAATTAGAACTAAGTTTACAATGCTTTAAAGCAAAAGTAAAAAACCCAGAAAGGTCCTGGCAGGGTTTATTAGACAAAATAAAATGAAAAACCAATTACTTCACTGAAAAAGATGATAATGGAGGCGTCAATCTGTCGCCATGTCATTCAAACAACTTCCTAGACGTCTTAAGCTCAACTTCATTTGACTTTCAAGCCTCAATTCAAATTACAGGTCTCAATATTTCCCTAAGAATACAGAGCATCTCTCAAACATTGCACTAAGAAATGTTTTACCTCTGCCAAGGAAGTAATGTTTTCACAGGCGTTTGTCCATCCGTCCGTCTATTAATATGGATGTTTTAAGCAAAATATCTCAAAAGGTATTAAACAGAATTCATTGAAATTTGGTGAGCTGATAGACAATGTCAAATGGAATAACACATTTGATTTTGGAAATATTTCAGACGGTACTGTAGATACAGTCTCCAAAATAATTATTTTGAGCAAGGATATTTCAAAAACGTATTTTAATGAAATTTGGTGATCTGATCGATACTTGGAGAAGGTTTGCATTCTCAGAGTGCTCTTGTGTTGTTTACGAAATCATTTCCATGATGCAGGTTCACAGAATACCAGTAACTTTAACTGTGGACATACACAACACCAGCCATAAATGAAAACAATAAGAAAGGAGTCAGACAAGCTCAAATAAAGAGATGTTTTTCTACATAAAGTTCATGGTCAAATATTCAGCAAAAAAATAAATCCCAATGACCAAAGTTTATCTTGACTATGAGGTAGCTTATATCACTATATTTTCCCTTAGGTCATTGCACAACTCACTAGATTGTGTCTCACAATTGCTTTGCCCAGGAGAATCAGCACTTCAACCAGAACTATTTGATATACTTACATGTCTTTTTTTGAATAGCTCTTGTTATAAATACATTTTGAAAAAAGTAAGGAGTGGTTTGAGTAAAAAAAATAATAAAAAATTAGCTTGCAAAGCAATTCCAGAATGTCAAAGTGGTATGCTATAAACAAACAAAAGATTCAAAGACTTGACATTCAGTCTGCAGTCTGTTCACTGCATGGTAACTAAAAAGACAATGGTGTTTGATTTACAGTCATAAATGGTGATCTACTATACACCCAAATTTAGAAGGAAAAACAAACACTTAAAGCACATTAGCAGTCACTGAAAGGGAACCTGTAGCAAATTGTATTTGTAAGCTATATCAAAAGTTCATGTATAATACTAGAGGTATGTGGTGATGTCCGGTAGCATACGGATACCCGACCCAAGGGCTCAGACAGATATTTAGAAATGCTCCGGTTTGGGTCGCGCTTGATCACATGAGCGTCATGAAGCAATGAACATTTTAAATTTAGAACAACTTATTATGTAGGGAGCCAATGGGCCTGTTTCACATGACACAAACAACACTTCCCATTTCCTTGATAATAAAGCAGGTCACTACGTGGCCTCTTATTTACCTCAAACCTGGCGGGACAAAGACTCTTCATAAAGACTCTGTTCAACAACTGCAGGGTTTTTTCATAGAATGAAAGATGTCTGTTCAACTAGCTGGATATAAATAGAGCGTAGAGTGCGCTTAATCCCAGTGTGTGCTGGTGCGTTCTTCAGTTGACATTTCCGAATGCGAAAATGTAGAAAGTTCCTACAGTTGCTTAATGAAAGGAGGTTTTCCACAAAAACAAAGTTAAATGTGACATTAATAAGAGCAAATAATTATAACTTTGTTGGGCTTTCAAATCAATATCTTAATGCCAGTCGGACTCCGGTCAGGTTCGGTGACTGCGCTGTGGCCCGAACCCATCAGCCTGTTGGGTTTGGGCCACGATCAGTCAGAAAAGTGAGGCCCCGTTCACACTCTAATGTCGAGCAATTGTATTTATCGCTGCCTGTGGCTCAGAGACGGGTATTTTTCTAGTTTTTTTTCCTCTAAATGGCTTGAATGTCCTCCCAGACTCTTCCCTTGGTAAGTTCTCTCTCTCCTACTCATGCTGAACATGAAGCGCGATCTCTGCTGCATCTCAAATCTCGTAATGGCTGCTTCGATGTTAAGTAAGAGCTCACAATCACAGATTTAAACACATAAGAAGTAAGTAGCTCCAACACACATCCTTGTGTCATCCATAGTATAAATTAGAAAGTGTCTATTTGTACGGTTGCAGTACGGACAACTCCCGGTGCTATTGGTAAGGTTACCGAAGTACACTTACGTAGCGTCAGGTTATAACCCAATGTCGCAATAATATTTAGGGTTAGAGTTAGGGTAAGGTTTAGTCTTAGCCATGCGACCTAAACTGACCTATCACGTGACCTAAACTGCCCAGAAGAAAAAATCTAAGAATGCAGGAAGGACCTGATGTAAAACAGTTAACACTGCACTAGTTAAAGTCTTAGTGTCGCATCTGGCCCAAAACCGTAGCTCCCCATGGATTGTATTTTCAGGTACAAAATCTTCAAAAAATGTGTTGTTTTTAATAAATGTGCACATATTTGTGTTTATTGGTATACCGTTTTGGCCGGGAAACTCCCGTATTTTACCCCTGATTCCCGCCATCTTCCCGTATTAGTATTTTCCCATAAATGTCCCGTATTTTATTGTAATAATAAAAGATGCCTTACTAAACTGAACGCCGTCACTAGCCTAGCGAGAACTGCCACCTGAAATGGCCTGGGTGGCAGTTCTCACGAGATTAGTGTCGACAGCGGCAACAAACCTGGAAACAACTAAGAAAAGAGATGAATGAAGACGTTACGGCTAAAAAAACAAAGAACTCGTGTAAATACGTTGTAAAATGTGACAGAGAGTTTATCTTCCTAAAGAGCAGCAGGATGGGACACAGTTACACGTTCTGTTAGATTAATAACTGAGATTTTAGCGTCTCCCACAGCGGAAGGAACCAAGTCACCATGAAAAATCAGCCAATCACAAGCACCACAAATATACGCTGCTTTCAAAAAGTGTTAAGGAATGTAAAGTCTGTAATAAATGTGTCTAATAAGTCATTAGTGAATACCAGAGAACCACATGAGTGAGAATGAGAAATTAAAAGAAAATATATAATGAAAATAAAATGTTAATGTCCAACTTAAAGACAAGCAATGTGAAATTAACAGTAAATATGCAATGTGTTGACTTGTATATGAACTGTAAGTATATTAAATAAACACATGTGCTTCATATACCCATTTATATTTTTATCTAGGCTGTTTTATAATTTAGGAATTTGGGCTGGGCGATACAGTATATCGAAATTCAAGATGCATCGAGTTTTCCATTTTGGCGAAATAGAAAAATATAATATATATATACATATATATTATAGCTTATGTATCAAAATACTAGTTTTAGGAGTTGCAGCTTTTACTTCTCAGAACAGAATGTAAAGCTCAGTTAGATGGATTTCTGAGTGCACATATTGTGCATCTCTTTGTTAATAAATGTCACTGTGTGGCATTTTGTATCAGCAAATTTAACCCAGAATTGTTTTTCTGGTCAGACTTTATTTGATAAAATCATCAAGCTTTATATTGTATATCACCATTTTGAGAAAATATATTGAGATATGAGTTTTGGTCCATATCACCCAGCCCTAATAGGAATGTTCACAGCATTTCATGTTAATAAAGGTCGACCTACCAGATTCTAATCACATAATTGTATTTAGTAAGTGGTTGACAAGTGGGTATTTTAGATTTATTGTACACCTATCTTAAAATATAAGAGATGCTGGAGCTTGGTTGGGTGGGTGTGACGGCTCATAGTCGGCGTTAGAAAATTTCCCTTATTTTCACAAGGTACACACAGGAGACCAGGCAAACATAAGGGCTGTAGTTTTGGTTATGCTGTGATCCATTATTAGAAGCATGTTTGTGTCTTAAGCTATTGCTATTCAACCTTATAACAAATAAATGTAAACATTATTATTCAAAGCTGTTTCTAGACTCAAAACAAAGTCAGAGATTAACTTTTTTTTAAATCTTATTCATTTAGAATTCCAATAATAAGGCTGAGTAGTGATTTATAAACTCCATGTGATATAAAGGACAGGTATAATTTTACAACCAGTCCTCCACTCTGCACAGCTCACAGGGAGGACAGGTGAGTGAGTCCACAGGTGAGACACTGATACAGGCCTTTAAAGTGGCACTGAACACACAACAGACCGTATATTTGTCGGTAATAATACTCACTCTGTGTCCTCCGCAAGTCAGTCTTCGTCGGAAGGCCTCCTGTCGTGGGTCCGTGCTCTGCTCTCTATCACCGCACCATGTTGTGCTGCTCTTCCTGCTTGTTGGCGGCTCCACGCCCTGCCGCTCTCCGTCTGTCTCTCCTGTTCAGCCCCGTAAGAACCGGACTGACCGGTTCGACGCGTCCCGCTATGCAAACAACAGCCGAGAAACACGGAGCGTCACAGGTGTGCGGAAGTGCAGTAGTGATGACGTATGCGCAGGTAAAGGTGTGTGGTCTTGATTCTAGTGGGAACCAATAGCGCAAAAAGTGGGAGGCGGTTTGTTTGACTTGTCCCCGTCTTTTAAAACTGAGAATTTCGGTATGGGTTTTTTTTTCTTTCTTTCTTTCTTTTTTACAGATATAATAGCCTATTTTAAGTCATTTGAAACGCCATTTTAAAAGCAGAATACCTGTGAAGACTTGGCGATTAAGAGAAAGTGTAAACAATTAAGTTTACTCATTTTTTTAAATTTTTTTTTTTTAACTATCATCCTAACATCATTATATTAATGTGATCATGAGAAACATACAAAGTGGTATCTAGGTCCAAACTATTGTGTTTTTAATTGTTACCAACTTCGTAAATCAAATGAAAATGTTAAACTGGATTTTTCTGTCACCATATAATCCATTTTTTTAAACGTATTGTTGTTATTATTTACATTTAGACACGTTACAAACCAGGTAAATCTCGTATTTATAAAGATAGTATAGTTTTACAATGATAAAACCTCATGAAATGTGTGCTCGGTGTTCAGTAAAAATGCTGTGTTGCTACTAAAATAGTTTTGATGAAACCAAGTTTGTTGATGACGATATTTCACATTAACAAATGCTTTGTTATTAAGTTACTGAATAATATTTCTTTCTTTGAAGTATTTGTTCATAATTAGAGTACATGTACTATCAGTGCTTTTATGCTTAATCCATTCATGTTCTTTTTTTATCAGTATGAGTCAGAATATTTCTGACATAAAACAGTCCAGGGAATAACAGTACTTGTGCACAAAGTTTTGTATATTATAGGATGTACACCTGGAATATGAACTATAATGATAAATATCTCTCCTCAGGATAAGGCGGACATTAAATGACAACCTAAGCTGGGATAGGCTCCCACAATCTATACCGGATAAGTGGGTATTGATAACATATCTTATCATACAATAAAAAAGCTTTAATGGTGTCGTGTTAACATATTTACCGGTAGCTATAATTAATTCTATTGTAGAAGGCAGGAAGTAGTGATTTCACATGAGACATACAGTATCAGGTATGAGGGAGTGGAGGAGTCTGCTGTGGGGAAGCAATAAGTGGGTGTGTCATTGTTTGTCCCTGGTTGGAAGTCTGAGATTAAATGTGACCAACTACACCATCATTGGTGAATCTAGTAGCGGCAAGATGGAAAACAGCAGAGGTTGTCTGGACTATCAGGAGGATGGGACAGCTTGTGCAATTCGAACATTTCATGGTAATAATATACAAATGTAAATAATAGGTGGGGTAATAAAGGTTAAGTGAGTTTTTATGTGTAAATGGTGTTAATATGTACTATGTGGACGGTCCCTAAAATCTTTTTTTTATTCACATTTTTAGTTATTTTTCAGTCTGTGGGAGAAAGCGATGTCCTAGTGGGAGGTAATAACAGTGGAATCAAATCAATGGGAGTCTGAAGATGGTTCTTTGTGGCGTTAAAGCAGATTGAAATATGCTGATAGTCTGCTGGGCCTCTTTGTTGGTTTTCCTGACTGCCGGGTTTTTTTTTGCTGCAGTGTTTAAGGATTTTAGCGCCGGGAAATGATTAAGTCGTTTGAGTGTTTGGATGCCAATTATGGAGTGGATGTAGTCATTACTGATGTAAAAGAGGAGTATGGGCTATTTTCAGTGCTTTGTTTTGAATAATATCATGGCGTTCTGTTGGTGGTCAGAGACAGTGTGGCACAGAGGGCCAATGTAGATTAGTTAGACTTTGATTAATGTAACTGATGGTGCACTATGTTTTCCACAGAGGGTTTTGAGATTATTAAAGGCTCCCAGAAGTAATTTTGATTTCAAGCGCAATCAAAAGATCTTACATAATGCTAAAGGTTTTGTTGGGTTACTTTCTTTGAAAGTATTTTTAGAGTATTTTTAGAGCAGCCAAGAGTCCATTATACTCATCAGGCTCAGGTGGTAGTGGGTCGTCTTCTGATCGAGAGGTTGGGGGTTCGATCCCAGTACCTGACTATGTGTCGAAGTGTCCTTGGGCAAGACACTGAACCCTAAGTTGCTCCCAGTGGTCGACGAGCGCCTTGCATGGCAGTCCTGTCCCACTGGTGTGTGAATGTGAGTGAATGGGTGAATGAGCTGATATGTAAAGCGCTTTGAGACTGCTTCAGTGTGGTGATAAAGCGCTATATAAATCAAGTCCATTTATACCTGCCATTTCGTCAGACTTGCTTGTCGCCATGTTCCGCGTCAGAGTCGTAGGAGGAGTTATAACACTATGTGACCCAACTACATGGTGCTTCCATGGAACCACCATCAGCCGCTGAAGTTGGCTAACGCAAGGTGGCCGAAGTTTACGTATAAGTGCGGACTTCAGCTGTTGGAATGACCGGAACCACCATTGTGTTGGATCAAACGATTTATCACAACACCCGCTACAGTGGTAGTGGTAAATCCTTTGACAATAACAGATAAAAAAAAATTGGGAAACACTTGGTTCGGAGTTTACCATTTCTCCTTATTTTGTGCGTACGGCAGGGTCAGAGCTGCCGTGGAGGTGAGCACATTCTCTTGCCAAGTTTGTTTTTTAAAAATCCCAAACATTGCTTACAAGTGATGCTTTCCTTTGTCTCAACCAGTCTTGATGGAAAATCCAGAGTCCAGGCAGTCCAAGACCGAGTTAAAATGCTTTTGAGTCCGAGACAAGACCAAGACCTTTAAAAAAGCTGATAGTACTCCAACACTACATTCCTGTTTGCTGCTGCAATTTATTGAATTGATTATAATGTTTTGGATTGATGTCTCACGCTGCACTGTTATTTTACTTTTGTTTGATCTGTCTTTTATTTGAATCCTTTGTTATTTAATCTTGTTCTCGTGGTTGTACTGTTTCTTTTTTTCTCGATTTAAAAACATTTCTCCTTTTGCTTATATTGCTTTTAGAGAGTGGTTTTGTTTTTCTTTGACGTAATGCACATTGAAAGCTTTACAATTGAATTTGCCTTTGCCTGAACTTGTGGAGCAGTCATCGGCCTCAACCTAGAATGACAACAGCAAAGACTTCAAACAGCAGAGGCAGGTTGGGGCAAGTAGCAGCAGATAAAAAGCTCCATAGCCACATATAAGGTAGAGTAGGAAACCCCAAGGAATGCAGGAGAGAAACTGTGTGAAGCCTATTCTGCTGAGTCCCGCTAGCCAACTGACATGAGAGCACTAGTTCATCATAGGCAGCTTAACTATGTTCTGATGAATTAGGCTTCATTCATTAGCCAACTTTATGAATGAATTGTGTCACCATTTTAAGTGTTGAGAGTTTTGTAACTACTCAGATGTGTGTGATGTATTGTAGTATTCTTACATGGTGTCTTTAAACTTTATTTTTACCTCCAACTAAAAAATTCAGAATATTGTGTTGTGACCTGAGAATGAAAAATAATTCGACCAGGCAGCATAGACTGCCGGGAACCTATTGTTCTTTTTGTTTTTTCTTGTACTAAGGAAATCATACATTCAATACACAAACAATCACCAAATTTTGTGCTAAGGTTCAGTGTAAAATGCCCATTAGAATGCCATAGGGCCGGGCAAAAAATTGATTTAATCGATTAATCAAATTTGTAGATAAAAACGATTTTTTTTTTTTTTTGCAAATTGCAAATTATTATTTATTTTTTAATTTTTTCCCACCACAGTTTTTTTTGGACTTTTTTGCATTCCGATGTGAGCCTGCCTCCTCTTTGTTTACATGTGTTTACCCTTTGAGTATAGCTATATGTGTGCCACAGGCATGTTTAATTTTTTTTTCGCACTATGCTGAGATGCTAAGGGAAGAGTTTATTATTTTTTTAATTGTAATTGTTATAGAATGTGTAGGTATCTGATTTCTTTATCAGAAAATTTAAGCTACTGTGAAGTTGCTGTTGCACTTTTGCTTAAACCTGGGTTAAAGCTTGAAATTGTTGAATGATAGAGCCTCATTTAATTATTTTGGGAATGTTCTATGCATTTTAACTTTTGAGGACAATCACAGCAATAAAGTTGCACTTTTGACAATACAGTATATCTGATGTCTGCAGTAATTTTTACTGTTTTTTTTTGGCAAAATTGCCCAGCCCTGGAATGCCACCTTCTTCATCTTTCTACAACACATGAGCCATGAGCAACAGTGGCTCAGTAGGTAGAGGGATCGTCTTCTGATCAAGCAGTTGTGGGTTCAATTTCAACACCATACCTGTTGAAGTGTCTTTGGCCAAGATACTAAACTTTAAGTTGCTCCAAATGGTTGAATTGCATTGGAGCTCTGTCTCATTGATGTATGAATGAACTCATATTATAAAACGCTTCAGAACTACTTGGTCATGAATGCACTGTTTACATGAAGTCCATCATAAAATGTACTATTTACTCAGACTAAACTAAAATTGCCTGACCATTGCTGCGCAGCAGCTATAATTGTTTTTGTATGTTTGAAACAATCTGGATCAGTTACACTGGAACTCACTGATTATATGCTTTCTTTCCATAGTGCAGCCAGATTTTAATTATGAGCTGGACTTTAAACTCACTACTGTGCATCAATACTTTCTTTCAAAAAAATATTTTAAAAAGTACAGTTACAACATCCGGTCGGGCGGCAAGATGAAGTAGTTGCACTTTTCCACACTCCCGCTAAATGAACTCCTATCGTTCTGTATAGCTTGACTGATAGCAAGAACTGCTGCTGACATTGATTAATATTAATAACTTCTTGCTGAGTGAGAACATGTCTACCAGATCCAAGAAGGAGGAGCAAAGTAAGGAGGACTTGGCTGCGAGCACCATCATGGCTATGCTATCAACAATGCTAGTGGATCACAAGACTTCTCTCTCGTTGTAATTTAACACTGACTTTTCCAAACTTGAGAACAAGCTAGATGTCATTCAGACCACACTTCTAAAGTTGGACCATGTCCGCCTCTCGCTAACAGCGAAGCCAGGCCCCAGTGAGAGGCCTAGAGCTGTCGTGATATGCTTCCACAGAGTTCAGACCAGGGAGCTGGTGGTGTGGAAACCTCAGAAATTGAGAGGCAAACTGAAGTACAAGGACTCCCGAATCCACATTTTCGAGGACTACTGCCATGAGGTACTTGAACAGCGAACCGTGTACCTGTACGTTATGAGGGAGCTCTACAACCTAGGCCTCAAACCATTCCATGCTAAGCTAATGGTTATAACCAATAATGGAAAGAGATGGTGACTTGCATCCCTCAAAAATGCCTTGGATATGGTCAAGTCCTACTATCAGTGCAGCCAGGGCTCTACAAATGACTAATCTCAGTCGATATAACTTCATTGAGACTATGTTTGAGACTACATGACTACTCTACAGCACGACAACGATCCCAAACACAAACGAGTGGTCTTGTAAGAAGCATTTCAAGGTCCTGGAGTGGCCTAGCCAGTCTCCAGATCTCAACCGCATAGAAAATCTTTGGAGGGAGTTGAAAGTCCGGGTTGCCTTGCGACAGCCGCAAAACATCACTGCTGTAGAGGAGATCTGCATGGAGGAATGGGCCAAAATACCAGCAACAGTGTGAAAACCTTGTGAAGGCTTAGAGAAAACATTTGACCTCGGTCATTGCCAACAAAGGGTATATTACAAAGTATTGAGATTAACTTTTGTTATTGACCAAATACTTATTTTCCACCATAATTTGCAAATAAATTCATTAAAAATCCTACAATGTGATTTTCTGAATTTTTTTTTTTCTAATTTTATCTCTCATAGTAGAGGTATACCTATGATGAAAATTACAGGCCTCTTTCATCTTTTTAAGTGGGAGAACTTGCACAATTGGTGGCTGATTAAATAAGTTTTTGCCCCACTGTATACATCAGCCCGTTCTGCTCACCCTAGCTATTTCATGGAACGTGAGAGGGGTAGGGAGCCACCAAACTTGACAGGATCCTGACTCATTTGAAACATCTTAGAGGAGATATATATTTTTATTCAGGAGACCCTCCTTCGCAACAGAGATACTTCACGGCTTAAAAGAGGCTGGACCAGCCACAATTTCCGCTTAAAATGTATTGAAAGAGCTAGGGGCACAGTTATCTTTATTCGTAAAAATATTCTGTTTGACCTCGGCCAAATTCTCGCGCGTTTACATGCGCCGTCACTTTCTGCACACTCTTGGTAACTCCATGCATGCTGGATATCACTTCCTGCTTGCTCGCGTAGCAAAATCAGTTTACCCACCAGGATCAACCCTCTAAAGCTGAGGCACTTCAAAACTTCACTGAAGTAGAAAACCTTTACCTGGATGCAGATTTTTTTTTCATTTTCTTTCATACATTTTAATTTATATTTTGTTATGTGATTGTAAGCTTCTGTATGTTGTTTCACATTAAATTTAGTAGTAAAAAGCTAAAAGTCAGTTAAGGTAATTTGTAAATAGTTAAAATTTGTTTTTGCACTTTATAATTTATTTTATTTTTGATCACTCTGTGGAGTGTATAAATAAAGGTGTATTTATATGATAAACATTTGATATAGTGCATGTATTTTTACATTAGTAATTCTAATGCCTAATTTTATATTATTGTTGGTATTAAATTAATTTAAGCACCAAAAAATCTTAAGGAGCCACTTGGCTCGGCTTTTTCATGAGCCGAGCCAAAAAAGCCTGTTCTCTAAAAAGAGCCGGAATTCCCATCACTAGTCCCTGGTTGGTTTGATCTGAGTGGGGTGGATGGAACAAGGGAGGGGATGTAAGATGTTTTATCAAACTTCAGAAATGTGCCATTCCTATTTGAACTTTTTGTATTTGATTGAAAATGTCAATAAAAGGAGTTGGAATAAAAAGTACGGTTACATTGATGGTAGGATTTGAGATTCAGAACACACCATTTTCTTAAAACTTTGTGTTTAAGAATGTCAATGATATAAGTAAAAGATCATGGATGAAGAGGCAAGTCCATGTAACACCTTGTATAAAAAAAAAACTAATAAATGAAGTTCTCATAGCTCAATAGATTATACTTTTTCTAAAATGCTACAAACATGAAATGACATGTTTGTTAAAAGACACTCCCTGAGGACCGGTCAAAGGCCCTGGCCCACGTACTCTGGCGCAAATAGTTGGCTGTGATATTTGTCATTTACCCAACCCGTCTTGTAACATGGACAAACAAGTCTTAAGCATGTGCAAGTCAGAGGGTGAGCTCAAAACCTATGCTAAAAGTGAGGGCTGACATCAAAGTTGTTGAGAAAGCAGTGTGGTCATGGAAGTAGGGATCTGCTAAGAAGTGGGTAACAACTCACCTCCTGAAAATGGATTGTGCTGAAGCACCAGACCCCTTCCTTGCCATCACCAGTAACGGGAGCCTAGTGGGATAGCGGGCAATGACCAAAAAGCATGATAAGCTGCACACTGAAACCTAGGGCACAAGCTGGTATGGAGCCGCCGCAGGTGCAGATCTTGATGGTATTCAAACGAGAACTTTGAAGGTCTGATGTGGAGAAAGGTTCCATGTGAATAGCAGTTGAACATTCAGAAGCTCGGGGCAATGACCTGCGTCCCCCCGGCCGATTGAAAAAGAGTTGGGTTCGGATCCACAGGAGTAATTACCAATGGTGCAACCACCAGGGCCCAGGCACCGTAAGGTGCCCATGAAGGAAGAAAGATGAAAAAAAAGCAGCAATCTCTGGATACATCCCTTTTTGTCAATGAAATAGCTCATGGCAGGGTGGTAAGGTAACACTTACTGGCTGGTACGGGATGGGGAAATGACAATTTTTCCAATCACCTTGACACCTGTCATGATGAGTCACTATAACTCATTCAGCAAAAAAAAAAGTGGCGCGCAAAAGAGGAATGAGAGAAAGGAGCAGAATGAGAGTGAAGCTAAAATGACCAACTTAGACAGGTTTTTTACTCAAATGCAGGCGACAGTTAGCATGCTATTCAAGGCTAGCACTAGCATGCCATTTTGCTCCACTAAAGCGCATCGGCGGCATCATTGACACTACCGCCGAATCCCGCTTCTTTGTGTGGCCAGAAAGAAAAACTTCCCCACCACTACAGTCTCAGAGGTCGGACTCGGCATTGTCCACCAGTGAACCTGTTGCAGGAATTATTTGGCCTGACTTCTTTGACTGTTCCTCACTCTGCCTTCTGTTTGTTTTAAAGTGGGATTTAAACCTATAGCAATGCACTGTTATCCTCACAGGTGTGAAATATGTGAACCTACTGTCTGTGATCCTGGGTTGATTCCTAATTTTTGCGACCCTTAAAATAAATGTTGTCTTCAGAAAATGAAAAGTATTCAATCTAATATATAAAATATAGATTTTGCATATTTGACAAAAATAAATTTGTGAAAAATGTGTTCTTAAGATGCATTTAATGAAGAAAAACAGTAGAGACGGTTTAAGATCTTGCAATAAGAAGGAAGTTTTACTCGCTGTGCCTGTGTGTGTCTAAGCGTGTGTGTGAGTTTACTTGTGTTTGCAAAAGTCCGCAATTGTTTTTCTTGCTAGCGAAGGAGTGATGGCTACCGGTAAAACTAAATGCAGAACTTGCCTGCTGCCGGTGCCGCACCTCCACAGTGAACATACACTGCAGTGTATGCATTTGTTCATACAGAGGTGTAATCCCCTCTTGTGGTTTCCAGTGCATCTTGTGGTTTGGCACATTGCCGCAGTGATATGTGTTCAGGCACTTCTCTGTAACCTGCAACCTTGTAAAGTATATTGTAATATACTTTACATTATATATTGTAAAGTACAATATATATTGTACTTTCTTGTCATATATGTAAAGCTACATACACAAAATGTGGTCCCTGCATTTAACCCCTCCCTGAGGAGCAGTGGGCAGCAACGCCGTAGCTGGAGCAGACACATTTTTAGTACCTGTTATATTGCTTCGTATTGCTGATCTGATGTGTTTGTGACACAATGCGATGCATCGGTTGGACAAAACAAATGATTATCACCTTAAATGCATTATTCCTGTAATTAGAAGAGCAGAGGATAAGAAGAATGTGACTTATCAGCCGAACAATCCCATGAGAGTTTGAATGACTGCTGCTGAAATAAACACGAATTCTAAAGCACTGAGACGGCCTCACAATAACAATAGCCGCTTAAATAGCCATGTGTTTTACGGTAATGTGCAGTTTTTTGACTGAAAACAATAACAACAGTGTGTGGATAGCAAAATAAATTTGCTTTGGTGGTCACTGATCCCCCTCATAAAAGAGCAAGACATGAAGTCAGCATCTATAGACACACCCACTCATGAATATGCATAAGTAGGCACCAAACAGCCCTGAGAACCTACAATGCAATCCTGCATTGAGACTATGTCAAGGTGTGTCAAGGTGTGTAAAGCAATATCAAATGGAATACTACATTTGTTAAAGGGTTCTCAATTTCATCCTCAAAGACAGAAATTAAATGGAAATCTTTTTGTTGGAGAAATAAATATGACAAGTAAATCATGCCCAAATAAATACATCAGGAATATTATTCAACCTCCAAATAGACCAGTTGCAACATCACACTGAAACTCACTCCATGGGGAAAAAACCTGGGGCAAGGCATGGCGGGTCGGCGAGAGTCTTGACATCTTCAATAAAATCAAAGAGGTCAACTTCAAAATTCTTCACAATATATATCCAGCAAAAAAAAAGCCCTGGAAAGATTTAAATTAGATATTAATTATAATTGCAAATTTTGCCAAAAAGAGATCGAAACAATTAGTCACCTGTTTTTTAACTGCACTTCTAGTAAAAACCTCTGGATCCACTTACAACAATTTATTTACAATAAATATATATAGATAAATAAAAAAGATATATGGCCGGCCTCCGGGAGAGAGACATCCTCTTTTACTTTGATAACCCCACCTTTCCTGAAGACCTCTCGCTTCTGATTCAAACTCTAATATTGATTGCTAAATACCACATACACAAAGCAAAATGGAGCCAAAACAAACCAAATCAACATCACTTTCAAAACAAAATAACCCAGTATTTTCACACAATTGAAACCACTGCAAACAATAAGGTCATAAATGTTTACAAAACATTCAAGAAATATATCAACACAGGCACCTAAGCCATCCCTTATGATTATTTTGTTTATTATTATTTTGTTGTCTGTTCCTTTTATTGTCTGTTCCTTTGTAGTTGTATGTTCATTTCTGTATTACATTGTGTTCTATTGTATTTAAATGAAGTTTTTTTTTTTTTAAATGCACACACGTGGTATTTGGAAGCTGTTGACAAAGTTTCGGGTCGAAGAGATACCGCGTCGGGAAGATATTCGCTCCACAAACACACACACGCATGCACGCACGCAGACCTTTCTTGCATTATAGTATAGATAGATAAATAGATAGTATATGATATACCGATAAAGATGGAAGATGGATAATTCTGTTGGCAGGTATCAACCAATCTCTTGTTTTTCTGATAAACATATATGCTTCCAACAGTAAAACTATCAATAACATAATTTTTTCAACAATAGAAAATAAGGTTAATCAATGGCTAACATTGTTTCCCACTGCTGAAATCTTATGGGAAGGAGATTTCAATACAGTATTCGATGGAAGTTTGAACAGATGGCCTCCCAAAACCAAACAGATGACAGAATTATAAAATATTTGCCACAGAATTAATTTGATTGACATTTGGAGACATAGACACCCACAGGAGAAGGTGTATACTTGGAGCACTAAGGACAGTTCCCTCCAATCCCTCATAGACTTTTGGTTAACGTCAGCAGAACTAGAAAATAAGGTTTAATCAAAATAGAACCCACAATACTGACAAATGGAAGAATTGGCTTATTTGCAGACTGAATTGGATGACATCTATGAGGAAAAAGCTTGAGGTGCCTTCATCAGATCCAGAAGAAAATGGCTTGAACTGGGGGAAAAGTGCACAAAATACTTTTTCAATTTAGAAAAAATAAACAATGAAATATCTTCCTTTAGCAAACTTAAAATTAATGATACTGTGTCTCACAATATTTAATGAGCTTTTATGAGAAGCTCTATCTGGCTGACCGCTTGAACCAAGATAATATGACATTATGTCTTCGAACTATACAACCAAATAGTAAGAGAATAGATGAAGCTTTCCAAATAACTTACAATCAAAAAATAAACATAACAGAGGTGCAAAAATGTATTAATGCCCTTAAGGTTAACAAAGCTCCAGAGAATTATGGGTTAATAGGGGAATAAATGCTTTACACAATCAATTGCTCCATTTTTAGTTGGACTGTTTGAAGATGATCTAGAAAAAGAGGAACTCCCTCACACTTTGAGACAAGGATTGATAAAACAAATCACAAAGCCAAAAAAAGATCAGTTGAGCATTGAAAGCTGGAAACCGATTAGTTTGTTAAATAATGATGCAAAGCTGTTCGCTCTCATCTTTGCCAAAAGATTAAAAACAGGACTAGTTGATATTATTGATGACAAACAATCTGGGTTCATGCCAAGAATGAACATGTTATTAACATTCGCCTGATATTAGATATGACATATTATAATGATTTTATATCAGATGAGAGTTTTATTTTATTTGTTGATTTTTATAAAGCATTTGACACCAGTTTATGTTTAAGGTAATTGAAAGTTTTGGCTTTGGGAATAGGTTTTTGAGGGCAATTAAAATACTTTATAAAGGAAGTAACAGCTCAGTGATGGGGGCAAACGCCCAGATTTAATATTACTCATGGAATCCGATACCCCACAAGTCCTGTTTTGTTCCTGCTGGTCACACAGGTTATGTCAACACATATTAAAAAATGCAACCTTCAGGGCATAAAGGCCTTAGGTAGAGAATTAAAATTAGCTCAATTAGCGAACGACAACAATTTTTCTGTCAATCAAAATGAACTTGGTAGAGCTGTGCAGTGCATTAAGGAATTTTCTCAGGTCTCTGGTTTGACAATGAATCTTAGCAAAACTGTTCCGTTCCCCCTTAAACATTGTGATCTAGTAAAATTGAGTGAGATCGCTACTAAAAAAACTGACATTCTTGGGTGTAATACTTGACAAAAATGAAAATAGGCGCTCGGGGGCAAACTTTAAGCCAATAATTCAACGAATAGAAAGAAAATTCAATATATGGTTAATGAGGGATCGTTGATATCCAAAACGAAATATCAAGATCTGTGTATTTGTCTCTAGCACTAGAAATGTCTCTCCAAGAAAATAGATCAAATATTATTTAATTTTATCTGTAAGAACAGGTGTCACTACCTAAAAAAAGATATTTTGTGTAACGCCAGGAGGGATGTATTAACCTTTGAAACATGAAACAATTATTTTAAAATTAACTGGTTGATTAACACATGTAGACAAAAGAACATCTTTTGGAACTCTTTCTCCACACATGTATTCAACTCGTTAGGCGGAATACAGTTTTTGTTGATATGTTCATTATAAAGTTGAAAAGCTCCCTGTAAAATTGTATTGTATTGTATTGGTTTATTTGAAAGGGGACAGTGCAATTTCATATAACCCATGAACAAACATGGTTAAAAAAAAGCCAGAATTAGCCAGAAGGCTATTTTTCATCTGTAGTCCCCTGGCCAAAAAACTTTCAAACTTCCACAAACAAGCTCTGCTGGCTTGGAAACTGATCTACAAACATAACTTCTCACCAACCAGCTGCTACATATGGAATAATGAAGACATCCTTTATAAAATGAATCACTGCTACATACGGCTTTGGACGGAGCATGGCATTTTATTAGTTAATCAACTTTTTAATGACCAAGGTCTTTTATTTTCTTATGAAGAATTTTTGTTAAAATTTTTGTTGCCAGTTACCCCAAATGCTTATGCTGTGATCTTTGATGCATTACCAAGGGGGTGCTGCAGCTTTTGAAGGGGACTGAAAGAAATACTGCTGTTTTAGAAAACTTTAAATGTGAGATTTTTGTTGGTGAAGTAGACATTACAAAAAAATCCTCTAATAGATATCTGAGAAGTTGTTTACGTTGCACAACTTTGCCTAGAGGGCAGATTTACTGGTCTGCACCACTTGAAGAGGTTAACTGGCATAAAGTGTAGTTGGCTGACAATAAATTATGTTTTAATAACAAGGTGAATATTACATCAAATATATCCTACAAAGGAAACACTTGTTTGTGTGATTTCTGTGAACTCGAAGAAGAAACATTTGCTCCCTTATTGTACATACAGTAGAACCTTTTGGAACAATGTCCAGCTTTATATACTGTACAAGAGAAAACCAGAACAATGATTAGTTTCCAGGAAAAAAAAACCTTTTCATTTATTTTGGTGACCAGATTGTAGGCAAAGATTTGTGTATTTTTATTTTTTATTTTTTTATTTTTTGGTCAGTTGATTTTGAGCTTTGGGAAATTCCATATCCATAAAAACAAAATGGGCCAAAACTAAACCAAACATTGCACTTTTTTTTTTTTTTTTTTTTTTAGAAAAGAACTGCTTCGTTATGCTTTCACAATGAAAGACATAAGGATTTTATTTTTTATTTTTATTTTTTATTGGACAAAAAATAGTGAATTACAATGACATATACAATAATAAAGTGCAGCAATATTCACAAACACGTACAGATACAAACGGGCATTTATGTGCTTAATAGAGCCAGAGAAATAGATTGAATGACATATATAATTAGAAAAAAAATAAAGAGAAAGGAGAGGAAATATAAATACATTAATAAAGATAAATAAAAAGCGATGGGGTGACAGGTAAACACTTAAAATTTTCAGACATATATGTATGTATTACATTATTCTGTTTCACAACTTTTTTGTTTGTCACATGTTTCATAGTATTAAAATATAAATACATTTAATTTTCAAAAAAATGTCCAATTTGTTCTTTTTTGCGGCCATTTAGCTTTATGGATGTGATATTTTGATAGCATGATAAGGGTCTGTACGAGAAGAGAAAGGTCTTGGATGAGTTTTTGAAGTAAAAGAGGATGTCGCTCTCCCGGAGGCAGATCGCATGACCTGTCTTATTGTAATTGAGTTGCTGTATGTACAGTAAGTCCAGAGGTTTTGGCTGTAGCTGCAGTGATAGAATAAATGTGTAATGGTCTCTTGTTCTAACTGGCAAAATTCACAGTGGTAGTCAATATCTAATTTGAATCTTTCAAGAGTTTTCGTTGCAGGATATACATTGTGGAGGATTTTGAAAGAAACTATATATGACTTTATTGTAAATGCAGAGCTTATCGCCACCCAGCCACGCCCAGCTCCAGAGCCGGAGTCCGACATTTCTATGGCATACAGCTGCGATTGGGGAAGAACTAGCCTGTGAACAGGGTACTTCAAGGTTCACATGTCAACATAACATTCCAACAACAGTGCTTCTGTGGTAGCTGGGTTTAATTGTGAAAATGTGTTCAAGCATTAAAACACTCAAATCTAATCAATTTAATTGACTTTACTGATGATTTTACTGATGATTTTAAATGTTCTTATTGATTTTAAACAATTGAATGTTTTATCATGTAAAGCACATTGAGTTGCCTTGAGTATGAAATGCGCTATACAAATAAATTTGCCTTGCCTTGCCTAGGTAAAAAGTATATTGCATTAAATGAATATCATATGAAGCAGTGAATACACCTCAGTAGCTTGTCCAGTTTTTGACTTACATTTTTTGGCATATTTATAGATAAGGATAAATAAACTGACCTACAAATTCCTTCAGCTTTTGACAATAAAGTTCTCCCATAGATAGAGGGATCTCCCATCAGCCACATAGTAAATTTATTTGCAACTTGGCTGATTATGGGGTCAAAAATTATATTGATCTGTTTGGTTATTATCTATAATAACTCTAAGATATGTAACCTTCTTCTGAACTGGAATATCATAGATTTTCAAAAGATCACTGTTTTTCAGTTGGAATAAGGCAGACTTACCCAAATTCAATCTCAACCTAGATACCTCTGAGAACTCATTAATACAATCTATTACTATACTTACATCTGTTTGATTATTAAGGAATATAGCTGTATCTTCAGCCAACTGTGATAATTTGAACTTTTTGTCAAAAGCATTGTTGCCCCTGAAAATAGTCATTTTCAGTGGCCATCATTTGTGCAACCAACAAAAAGATGTACGGACTGATAGGGCAACCCTGTTTTATTGCTCTTCCTAGATATCAAATCTGGGAGATGTTCCGTGGGATAAATTGATAGAGCTATTGCAACCATTATATAGTGTCGGGGGCGCACGGTGGATTAGTGGTTAGCACGTCCGCCTCACAGCAAGAAGGTCCTGGGTTCAAGCCCTGGGGTGGACTTGGGTCCTTTCTGTGTGAAGTTTGCATGTTCTCCACGTGCTGCGTGGGTTTCCTCCGGGTACTCCGACTTCCTCCCACAATCCAAAAACATGACTGTAAGGTTGATAGGAGTCTCTCAATTGCCCATAGGAGTGAATGAGAGAGTGAATGGTTGTCTGTCTGTGTTGCCCTGTGATGGACTGGCGCCCTGTCCAGGGTGTACCCCCGCCCAGCGCCCTATGAGAGCCGGAGATTGGCACCGGCAGACCCCCGCGACCCTGTTAAACGGGAATAAGTGGGTATGAAAATGGATGGATATAGTGTCGGGGTAACGTTAGTGAATTGGTCTCCAAAACAAAAAGTCACAGTTTTTAACATGAATTGGTGACTAAAGCCAACAAAGCTGCCAAAACATATGCTATTATGGATACATTTTGTGGAAGTGATCTGTAAAGTCATTTTATTTGATTATTACCTTGTGGTTTGCTGTACACTGTAGCCCCTGAAAGTCTATAAGTACGTATTGATTTAGGTCTATATGTAAGATTGCACAATAAAAAATAAAATGATAATAATAATGTGCATTTATCCTTTTTTTTTATTTTTTTTTTGGGGGGGTAAATTAACAGTTAAAAACTCCAGAAAAAAGTCACATATTTAAATGTGTACTATTAAAATATTTAACAAACGTCGTATGGTCGGTTTACATTCAAATACGTGCCAGCAGCTCTGTCGTAAAGAATGCGAGTGAAGGAAGTGACGTGTACACGCATGCGTTGAATGGATTTGAAGGATCCGGTGTAAGTACATACCAAACAGAAAATAAGATAAAAACCAAAATAAATCGGAATTCACTAAAAACATAAATTTATCTTTATTTTTAAATAGCAGGGTTTCAACCTTTTAAATAGTACACGAACTGCCGTAAAATAGGCCCACCGGATGTACACGCGTTTCGCGCATGCGTTGAAAGGATCTGAAAGGTTTCCGTCCGTAGCTTCAATACTGACACAAAGCTAAAAACAAAGCACTAGAGTTCGTTTAGGTCGCTTGTTTTTTCTGCTAAATTAAGCCTAAGCATCTAGCTCCTCACATCAACTGAGAACTGCACCATGGTTGGTGTCAAAGTTATCGGGAGTGACCCGGACTTCCAACCGGAGTTAGCCGCCGCCGGCTCCAGGCTCACAGTGGTGAAGTTTACAATGGCTGGGTAAGCAAGCGAAACAGACCACAAGTCAACGCTGCTGTGTATTCTTCACTCTATAGTAGTAGGTAACAGTTAGGTGCTGGCATTAACCTCAATGTTAATGTGTTTTAGGGTGAATATATATTTATAACCGGCCTCATATCTTCTGAAAAGTCGGGTTAGCATGCTATCGTTAGCTGGTGTTCGGTTTCTAATGGTGATCCTTATAAACGATGACTAACTTGTGACTGTCAGTGGTTTTTGACCAACACAGGCTCGTGTTCACCTGTAATCAATAATATTTTGATGGTTGTTTTAAATGATAATATAGGAAGGAATATCGTGTAAATGCATTTATTTTATGTGCTGTACTGTTCACTTCAGGCGACTGCAGATACTCTCCAGTAATTGTGATATCTTAAGTCATCCACGTACTAAAATTCAAAACCTTTTGATCTGAAGGGCAGAACAACGCTAACATCTAGTCTTAACAGACATCAATGCTTTTTATTTTCAACATTTACCGACATTACCTGCGACGTACTTAGGGGAGGGTCACCAGTTAAAATGGTCACCAGTTGAAGCACGACACTAACGCTAGCTCGTTAGCATTGTCGCTTACAATGACTTTGCAGATTTACATCAGCTGTGCTGTCAAAACCATTTAGAGTCCGTGTTCGACCATTTGATGACTTTATAAAGTTTAATGTTTACATCGGAAATGATACTCAAACTATGCAATACATTATGGTTTGATTCCTGATAATCGAGGCTCTTGTCATTGTAGAATTACAGAAGTGTCTTTGAGATATGTGCGATTGTAAATATTATTAAAACAATAATTTAATCGCAACTTGTTGAAATTCTACATGTTATGACTTATATCTACTATATGTATATTTCATATTTTCTCCTCTTTTGCTTACTTGAAATCAATCTGGGTTTCATGAGGCCCAGCAAAGAGTGAGTTATTACCTAAATATTAACAAAATAAACATCTAGGCTTTTTTTTTTAATGTAATCCGAAATCAATTTTGCAAGGAATGTAACATATTAATGTTTGTTTGTTAGTTTGTGTAAGTATCTTAAACATTTAGTCATTTTGAATGTATTTATGCAGTACAATAATGACTAACCAAGAGTGTCCTGTTATTAAATAAAATACAAAATGTGATCAAATGTATCAAGGGAGTCTGTTGAGTATAGTAGAAGTTATTGTTTGCCAGATTAAATCTTTACAGCACTGTTTGGGATGACTAGACTTTCCTGTTTATCTCCGTAGGTGTCGGCCATGTGTCAGAATAGCTCCGGCTTTCAACATGTTGAGTAACAAGTACCCACAGGTTGTCTTCCTCGAAGTGGACGTTCATGTCTGTCAGGTGTGTGATGCAAACTTTTATCACATCGGAGACCACACATCTGTGTGTTGTTTGAACAAAGGGGCCACATTATCAGCATTCATGTCATAATTTAAAATAAAAATAAAAATCTGAAATCTAAAAAATATGAGATTTCATTCAGGACACAACCAAGTAGTACATTTTCCTCTCATTTTGTGTTTTTGGAGTAATTTTTGTGCATTTTTGTCTTTGCTGTGTATATTTCTATAGGTGTTAGTTTTTGGAGTATTTTCGTGTATTCTTTTTTGCCCTTTTGTGTTTTTTCCTGTCATTTTTGTATGTTTTTTGGGGTCATTCCGAGAGTTTGTGGTGATGTTTATGTTTTTCTCAACTTTCGTGCATTTACTTTGGAGGCCATGCAAAATTCAATCTAATGTCGCATGTGGCCCCTGGGCCACCAGTTGCCCATGTTTGGTTTATAATTATTGTTAAAACTACAAATAAAATGATAATAACATTCATGCTTTTTTTTCCATTGTCCCAGGCAACGGCAGCAGCCAACAACATCTCAGCCACACCAACGTTCCTGTTCTTCAGGAACAGAGTCCGAGTGGATCAGTACCAGGGAGCAGATCCTGGAGGGCTGGAAGAGAAGATCAAACAGCACACAGAAAACGACCCAGGAAACAACGAGGACTCGGATATCCCTAAGGGATACGTAAGTGGCACAGCACTTTGTTACAGGGTGAGGCGATACAGTTTAAAATGTGACTGGAAAAAAATGGCAGTTTTTAGAAAAATTATGATCTTTTATGTTGTCTGTTGGATTTTTGAATTTATATATATATATATATATATATATATATATATAATTTATTTTATTTTTGTAATTAGATGGCTGTTTTCAGAAGCAGTGGTGAACCCTCACGTCTTAAAACAAAGTGCTCGTTCACTTGGTCGAGCAGAAGTTCATGAGTTTGTTCCCTCTGCTGTGGTTTCAGATGGACCTCATGCCATTTGTCAACAAAGCTGGCTGCGAATGCCTCAATGAGAGCGACGACTGTGGCTTTGACAGCTGCTTAATCAAAGACTCGTCTTACCTGGAATCTGACTGTGATGAACAGGTACATGATGTCCTTTTGTGTTCCGGTGTCCATTTCAAATTATTTCAAAGTAGGGCTGCTCGATGATAGAAAAAATAATAATCTCAATTATTTTAGTCATAGTTGAAATCACGACTATTGAAATGATTATTTGTCAACCAAAAAGTTATTTATTTTTTGTATAAAAAACTAAATATATTCTTTAAACATAAATAAAATCATTCAAACACTAAAATCAAGTATGTTCACTTTTGTACAAAACAAAACACTTCTTGCACATGATTTGTCTTTGCTCTAGGTCTCCATCATCAAACCCAAAGTGTTCCCATATCAGAGAATTTGACTTTCCACTTGTTTACCAAGTGTTTTTGCTACGTTTCTCTTGCCATGTTTCAAGACCACGAGAAACAACTTTTCTCGTGTTAGCCTGCAGGCTAGCTTTACCTTTGAGAGGGGCGGAGTGGAGGGGAGGAGCTTGCATAATGTATGGATTAAACCACTCAAAGTTAGTATTAATAACATATGTGTAAGGCTGTGCGATATAAAGAGTTTTTAATAACTATCTATATAATTTTTTAGGAGATGTAGTATAGGACTATATCATAATATCGATATAATTCATTAAAAGTTTTTTCCGTAGAGCCGCCAGTATGCCTTTTACTCCTCTATCTGTCCCTATTTACCCCGTCCCGCCTCTCTCTTGCTCTGTCCATCCGTCCACAGCCGAGACAAACCACACTGAAAACTTCAATGACTTGTGCTGTGCCTTATGAAAGTGGGGCAAGATTACTAAAGCAGTAGCCTACCATGTTGCTAAGGACATGGTCTCCATAATAAGAAAGTCTATGACATGCATAATACTCAGTAAAACACTGTGCGGGAGTGTGTGTGTGCGCACTGTAGAGATCCAGAGGTCTAGGCGGGTCGATAACATTGTAAATGGGATTCAAAACAACTCATTACCGTCACACTGCACATTTTTTTGTAAGCAGGGGAAGCTCAAACACTACTTATATGTTAATTCAGACGGGACGGTAACAGAATATAACATAAAACTCTGTCCATGCACTCAGTACAGAACAGGAAGTAGGCAGGTTTGACTCAACTCTGACTTCACGTTACCATGGCTCCGTTAAAGGGACAGTCCTCAGAAGGCGATCATTACAGCGCGTGTCTGCGCGTGCTAGTAGTGGCAACGGTTTATATATTATGTATCTGATAAATTCACAATTGTCAGTAATAATACATTTAATTGGTAGGTAATTGCAATAATTAAAAACTGTACAGCACTTTGGTCAGCTGAAGTTGTTTTTAAAATGTGCACAAATGCACGTAGTTTGTTTAATACATTTTGATATTGTTCTCTACACCTCTGTTAATAAAGGTGTTATTATAAGGGTTTGCCTCTGAAAAAAGAAACTAACAGGTACGCTATGCTATAATAGTTAGTGGAAACCCCAATTACATCACAGAGAAAACATTAATACATATTGAGTATTGCCATTCTGGTTCGATTGTATGCATCAAAGCATTATCTCATCATTTATTTTTATTATTTAATCATTTTTTTCTCGATTATGTAATTTTTGTAATCATTGGTTGTAATATTCAAAATCGTAAAATAATTTTGATTAATTGAGCAGCCCTACTTCAAAGAGCAGATCAGACAGGTTTATTCCTTTTTGATTGTGTAAATTTAGGCTGAGAGAATAAGTGACTAATAATTATTAATATTTGAGTAGCATCACTGTTATTTATAGTTCATTTTAAAGCCCAGGTACAGTTATTACAGGTTGAGGCTAGTTTTATATTTGAACTTGCAGACTGAACTGAATTACTCCTCTGGGACAATTCAAGTTGTTTGAAATAAATTGCTTTACTTCTGATTGTATTTTTTTGTGTGTCTGTTTGACATTAAGTTGTGCACATTCTGTTCTTGATTATATTTCCGTTTAGATCTGAACCCCCTAGGTCAGAGGCAGTGTTGGGCGGTAACGCTACTGCCCCAACGTCACTTTTGACAGTAACTAGTACTGTAACGCAATATATTTCTAAAGAAATAACGCCGTTACCGTTACAATATGGTGCGTTTGTCCGTTACTTTGCGAGTTGCAGTGTACTTCCTGTTTACAGTGGAGCTACATATTTTTGCGGGATGCCGTGCCAAACACGGTAAAACAGCGGAAGAAGAAGCATTGTCAGTGCGTTTCTGTTTACATCATGTGCGCCAATCATGGTGAGTCAATGCGAGAGCAGGACGAGCTTCTCAGAGTGGATATACGCACATTATTTTTGTCTCCAAAAGATGCATCAGTGAAGCTAAGCTAATGCTAACGGACTGTGACTGTTATCCAGGGACAGGTCAGCCAAATTATCGCACGGTATGTTGTTGTAACTATGCAGCCTGTCGATGCTGCTGAGTCATTGCTAACAGCAGCTCATTAGCCTGATATGTTTAGCATTGTGTAGCTGAGAAAAATGCTGTGAATTTGTTTTTCCACATTTATTTTCATAAGCATTTTCAACGGTAGAATGTGCACCTGGAATACGCACAGCTTACTTTACATTACTGTGCTAAGGCTGAAAAATTACTGTTTTAATTTTGGACACAAATGACCCAAAATAAATAATACATTCTTTAATTCTAAGTAACTCAAAAGTTACTTTTTCCAGTAACGCATTACTTTTTGGTGTGGGTAATCAAAATAGTAACTGAGTTACTTTGTTAATGAAGTAACTAGTATCGGTAACTAGTTACTTTTTTCAGTAACTAGCACAACACTGATCAGAGGTTCCTAAACTTTTTTGGGTCGACTTTGCAAATTTCCGGCGACCCCAGATATGCTTTTTTTCTCATACAATTAGTTTTTGATCAGTTTCATTAAAGTGTCTCACAAATACAAATTACTATATTTAATATTTGAACTAGAGATTTATATTTGATAAAGTCTAGGGTACATTTATTTCATATTTATTGTGTGTGATGTGTATTTGAAAAAAATAAAATTTAATGTAAAAGATTTAATTTTAATACATTTTTACCTAAGTGTATTTATTTATTTTACAATTACTAGACATTTCAGGCGACCCCACATGGGGTTCACCTCACACATTTCTGGTTCTTAATGTTCTAATTCTTTTGCTGCCTGTGTAACTATCAATGATTTTACATCATTATCTATTTACGTTGAAAAGATATACTTTTTTGCCGTCAAATGTTGTATTAAAATCCTGTATTGACACATATGCACTGAATAATACACATTATGGATATTAAAAGTACCAAATATTGGTTCCATTGAAAGCATCAGTTCCTGACACAATGTTGACCCAAAAAACCCAGTTTTGCCCATAAACAAAACACATTTTTTAGTTTTTGTTTACCATAAAAAGGTAAAAGTGATTCTAACATGTTGTCTTTTTTTAATTGTTTGTAGCTCTTAATAACGATCGCCTTCAACCAGCCTGTCAAATTGTTCTCCATGAAGCTCCAGTCTTCAGATTTAGGTGAGTTTTATTTTCTGGCGTCTAACATTTGTAGATAATGGAGGTAAAAACTTTTTTTTTTAATCTCCTCTGTTCCCCCTACTTTGTACCAGCCCAAGCCCCCAAAGTGGTCAAGTTGTTTATTAACCTCCCGCGGTCCATGAGCTTTGACGACGCAGAGCGCAGTGAAGCTACTCAGGCTCTGGAGCTGTCAGAGGACGACTACAAGGACGACAGCCTGATTCCTCTGCGCTACGTAAAGTTTCAGAACGTACAGAGTGTTACGGTGAGACTCTTTCAGAATTACTCATCCTCCCTGACCACCTGGGGGCCCCACAGATGCCTTTTAATGAGGCCTAAAAACCTAATGAAAGCATTCTGCTAAATGTGTTTTTTAGGTTTTTCTTTCATTGTCAATGACATTTTAAAATTGTGCTGCTGTCCTTTATTATTATTATCTGCTTTGTAGCACTTTGAGATTGTTTACATTTTAAAGAGCAATACAAATAAAAAACAATTATTATTGTTAAAGTTCCTAAAAATGCTCCACCCTCAATCACAATATGCAAAATGGATCAAAGAAAATACTCATTCTTTGAATTTAATCAATGAAAGTTTATAGCAAAAAATAAAGTAGAAATTATTGGTCATAATATTGAACAGTCTTTTACCTTATAAAGTCTTATTCACAAGCTAAATAATACTAAACAAAGCTGGCAATTTAAAGATAATGGGAAACACAATTATTTAATTCCCTTATAACTCAGAAATTAATGAAAAGATTAATTTTAATTTGAAAAATAAACAATAACATTTTTGCCATATATTGTGATGTAAATAGTAGGGCTGCCAACTTTGGTTGTTTAGTCGATTAATTGGTCGATGCCATCGTGGTCGACCAAGATTTTCATTGATTGACCAGCAATAGCATCAGTTTCAATACTGTTTAAAAAAAATGCAATGCACTTATATAGGCGATAAGGATTAAATATTAAATATAATTTATTTATTGCCTAAATATGATTCTCTGTCCAGCAACAGCTCTGAGTGAGTGCTACGCTGCAAAAAAGAAAAAGTGTTGTGCTTCAGCTGTCAGTGTGCTGTCCTCAGAGCAGAGAGGGAACAAATGAAGACAGGCTTGAAGCACAAACATACTATTGAATCAATCCTTTTTCTGCACAAGAACATGGATTATCCTTATATTTGATATGTGGATTATGTAAATAGATCCACTGCGGTCTCTGGCGCCGCGAGGCGCACTGCACTGATCTGATGTTGACATTAATAGTTTCTTAATAAAAGGAGGCTTACCACTCAAACTAACGTAAATATGTCATTTGTATGAGGAAAAATAAGTGTTAATTGTCGGTTTCAGGTCGGGCTCTGATATAAATACCTAATGATTGTCGGACCTGTAGGTTTCACTTTTGTTTTGTCAGGTTCTGGTTAAAGCTTGAATAAGGTTCATATCATAAATTGTTTAAAAGCAAATCTACACCACAAAATTCCAAAACAAAATATTTGTCTCTCTTTTTCTTTCTCGTTGTCCTCCTCTGTACTTGATTATTCATTCTCTGTTTTTTTATGTTTTTGGTCGAGTAATCGCTACGTTTGCCATAGTTTTAGTCGACCAACCATTTCCTTGGTTGACTACAGCCCTAGAAAAAAGAAATGTAATTAAAACTAAAAGCTTCAAGAGCTTTTACATTTCTTGCGTGACAGAGTGAGTGGCTTTCTTTGTGTTTTTCCCATTTCCAAAATATTGTATTGTATCGTCATCCTGAGCCCATTATCGTCTATCGTATCACATCGTGAAGTTGATAAAAAAGAAATTATTTCGGATACGATGCCGATCAGCCCGGATCATGTACTTTTATTACTAGTTTTGTAGTGTGGAATGTTAGAAAAGGCTTGTTTAAGTGATATTATTCAGTCAGAGAACAGTAGGTATAAGAAAAACTCGCCCATTTCTTATTAACCAAATACATTTTACCTTTAAATATAAATATTTTCTACAATTAAAAAAATAATAATAATAATAATAGAATACTCTGAAAAATAACTTGTATAAATTCAATAAAAACACATGTTTTGGTGTGCTTATATTGGAGATAGAATCTGGTTTTTTTTCTTTTCTTTTTACTGCTGGTATCAGGCAGGTATTCAATATCAATATAGGATTGGGACACGCTTATCTAATATTTATTGTCCCACTGTTAGTGAATTTTTTTAAGTTTTGAAAAGCTGGGCTGGATATGGTAACGTAAGTTACTTTTAGCAAAACAGAAACAACAGGTTTGCTCCCAACTGAAGATCAAATTACTCTGGTCACTGAGGCAGTTGTGACGTATGAACTTTGAGTGTAAGCAGACTTCAAGCCATCTGAGTAGATCACTGCTAACTCATTAGCTTTGGAAGCTACCACTGAACATGCTGTTTGCTAAAATAATGGCAGTTAAACACCAATCTTTCCTCTTCACTGATCTTTGTTAGAATTATCAAAATGGATTTTGCACCCTGGACAGATTCCCATTCCACCACATAATAATGTGTTAACCTTACATTCATAACACTGTTTCCCTCTTGCTCCTCCAGTTGTTTGTGAAGTCAAACCAAGGAGACGAGGAGACGACAAAAATCAACTACCTGACATTCATTGGAACTCCTGTGCAGGCCACAAACATGAACGACTTCAAACGGGTATGAAGGAACATCCTGCCTGTTTTTCTGTTCACCTGGGTTTCACATGGGAATTATAATGAAGCATTATCTTCTTGTTTTATCCACTTCAGATCTCAGGAAAGCGAGGGGAGAGTCACTGAGCAGGAAGACAAAGGAAAGGCAGCAGAACCAAACGGGGAGCTTCCCTCTGCCAAAGCTGCCACACACACACAGGCTGTGGACATCTTCCAACCATAAAGAAAACCTTCACTGTGGACATGGGCTCTATACATCATTTGTATTGTAATTCTGATCATGTCATTGTAAATAAAAATTAGTCCTTTTTCAAAGGCATGTGTGTTACATCAGATTTCTTAAAAGAACTTGTGATGATGTGGAAACACTTTGAAACATCATCATATTTGATGCAGGCATTTCTCACACCTCAGTATAATAATAATCAGGCATTAAAGGGATCCTCCATTGTTTTTACAAATGTGTCCCAAAATGTTTCAAATGTACTTGATTTGAATATTTGCTCTTAAGAGAATGCCTTAGGTACAAACATATTAGTTATCCCAGTTAAAGATGCTGAAGGCCGCCGTCTTCAAAGGGATGCAAAGCTTTCAGGGTATTCTAACTTTCCCTTTGCAGTGCAGCTCATTGTGGCTTTGTATCATATAATATTTTCCTTTTCCTCTGGTAAAAGTTTAAGAAAAAGCCTCTGCCATGTCAACATATTTTAAAATCAAATTTCCAGTAGTGCTTTATTTCATCCAACACGTTATTCATTTTGTCTAATCAGATCAACTATTTTATTTCTTATGTAAAGGTTATGAAAAAACATCAGGTTGGCCATTTGAGTATTTATTCTTCTGACTTGTTGTTCTGACTTTAATTTTCTAAATGTGCATGTTGCGACTTGCCTAACCTACTTTACGTTCTTATATATTGTATGAAAAGGTGGAGGTAGAAATGCTTCATGATGGCAATAGAGTTCACTACTGATTGGCCAATTTTGAAAAGCATAATTGAGAATTCTCAGCAAAGCCACAAGTAAATTTTACTCTGCGTCTGCAAACAGAAATTAAATTTAGTTTGCCAGGTGTGTGTTGAACAACACCGCCTTGGAGTACAAAAGCAGATGAAGTTACTGACATAGAGGTACTACTGTTATTTTACTGCTCATTGAATTTGTTCATTATAGAGGAAAGTAAGGGTTTTCTGCCTTCAAACAGTAAATATTCCTATACCTTTTTATTGTCTTCGATGGTCTTTTAAGTTTAATGAAATAAACAAAGGCCATTTATTTTTTTCTTAGAGTGAATTTAATATGGTAGTTAGAACTTGTTGTAGCTTGGTGTTTTGTACTCAGATTTAATCCGAGCTGCTTAAATGAAGCTGATTTTCCAAAATGTTCATTGAGTTTCTTCCTAAAATGGTTGCCTTATTGATTAATGAGTGCTTTCATTAGTTATTATTGTTTATTCTTACTTTGATTCTGTATTTGTGAGCAGAAGAAGAAACGCTTCATCAAAACCAATATTTATGCAGATTTTCTACAACATATTACAGTCACCACAAAGCTCAAGATAAGCAGTTTTTCCAGTTTAATTGAAAGGTTTAGAAGCTCTTTGGTCTTTAGATCCAGTTTTTCATTTATTGTTTTTATTTGAACAGAATACAATATAATATACAGAGTGCTCAGGCAAAAAAATTAAAGAGACAACTTTCTAACAATCTATATTTATCATACCCTGTTTGAAAGGGTGCAGGATGACCATAATAATGCTTATCTAGTCCTAACCCTTCATTCTTGTTTTTCCTATTTTGTCATAATTTAATCAGTCTGAGCATGTGTAGCAAAACAAAACAAAAGAGTCGAAAGAAAAGCATATCGGAAAAAAAGGCACATTGCTCATATTATAAGTTTATCTTTTTTTCTCTGGTGTATTTATTCAGTATGTGGTTTGTAAAAAACTTTTTTCTTTTTCTTTTTTTAGTGATCTGCAGGTTTTCATTTCTGCGCTGCAGCTGTTCTATTGGTGAACA
Organism: Gouania willdenowi; assembly: GCF_900634775.1. Taxonomy (NCBI): domain Eukaryota; kingdom Metazoa; phylum Chordata; class Actinopteri; order Blenniiformes; family Gobiesocidae; genus Gouania; species Gouania willdenowi. The sequence continues at coordinate 10,775,891 of NC_041055.1, read as the reverse complement.
CCTTTGACTAATACAGTGTGTTTCTTAAAATTGCATTTTCCCTGAGATTGTGTTCATTTTATTTTATTTAACACAACTTTTGGATGCCTTTTTGTAAGCGATCCTGATAATTTGATCTGCTTTGAGGTGGACCAAATCATTGAATTTAAGTGCTTTCAGTTTGATAAAGAGTGATTGTTCTCTCCAGGTGCTTTTATTTCCAGTTTTCATTGCTCATTTTGAAGTTTGAATATTGTTCGGTCATGTTTCTACACAGTGTGTAATGTACAGGAGAATGAAAGAACAGTACAAGGTTGAAAGTACTTGACTGTTTTGTCTGTTGCACCTGAAGTGGTTAACTACAAGTACAGTTTGTACATTGCTCCCGCCTATTTGCACATGTCACACCTTTCAAAGCTTTGTTCCCACAATGAGCTCCTCCCAGTATGGGAAGTAGTTTAGTTCCTTTGCCCTGATGTGTGTTCTCACAAAGAGGAAATGGCGCAGAAACAAATGAAGCCTGACAAACTGTGCTGCTCCGTCTGTCTGGGTCTGCTGAAGGATCCAGTGACTCTTCCCTGTGGGCACAGCTTCTGCTTGAGCTGTGTTAACAAACAATGGGATGAAGAGGATTGGGTTGGGTTGTACAGCTGCAGTCAATGCACTCAGACCTTCAGCCCGAGGCCAGCAGTGGTGAAAAATGTATTATTAGCAGAGTTAGTGGAGGTAATGAAGAACACAGGATCCCTGACTGTTGCTGGAACCGGGAGGAAAGATGTGACCTGTGACTTCTGCATGGGGGAAAAACAGACAGCTGTGAAGTTCTGCCTGCAGTGCCTGGTCTATTACTGCGAGGAACACCTTCAGCCGCACTATGGATCTGATGCCTTTGGCAAACACAAGCTGGTCAATACGTCTGAGAGGTTTCAAGAGACATACGGCTCTCATCACAGTGAGGTAAAGAATAGTTCTAATCACATCATTAAGAAAATGACAATCATATCTGTGGAGAAAATCAAACTCATTCTGAGACATCCAGCAGAACAAAAAAGAACGTGATCATAGGCGGAGTTTGAGATTCTTATAAATATGTAGACCATCTCGAGATTCGCACCAACCACAATGTGTATAACATATACAATAATGCATGACGATCGTGTGTCAATGCATAGTTTAATGTTGTACATTCATGATAGAATCAGGGCGGCGACCACTTTCTCCTTCATTCTTGCTGCAGTACCATACATGAACTGCTGGCTGCAGTGTCATAGCTTCACTATTTACATTGTGAAGAAGAATTGCACAACACAAGAAGAACCAACCTAAAGTCTCCAAAATTTGGGTCCATTTCACTGAAAACTTATACTACACACCTGAGGTAGAACTAACATCTGTGACATGAAACCAACATTAATATATTAGAATCAAAGCAGCAGAAAACCATTTTATAAAAAAGAAAGAAAAAAAAACTCAATAACATAATGTAGTAATGTAATCAACATGGTTGAAAGGATGATGATGGTCACATGACAAGAGTGTCAAGAATAATTTGTATTTTTAAAAGAACAATAAAATAATTCATATATATTTTTGCACAGTCACTGTGTTTTATGGCACTTAAAACATTTGTATATTCTGTACATTATATTAAGAATTGTATATTTTCAAATGAATTTGGAATGCTCCCTCTGCCCAAAATGACAAAAAACAACTACGTTTTTAACCAAATTTTGGAAGAGTTTGTTGTGACTGTCCTTATTTAATTTGTATTAATTCTTGCCGTTTTGATAGTGCACAACAAAAAACGGAGACCCAGGCCTCGCCTCAGCTGTATATGACATCTTCAGGAAGTCGACGGACCATCAACTGGAAGAAAAAGAGAATGAACTGATGCTGCTTCAGCAGGAAGAGCAGGCCATCAATGTGTTTGCAGATGAAGCCGTCGCCAACAGCGAGAAGATCCTCGCTGAGCTCATCCCTGTTATCAGGAAAAAATATGCCGAGGTGAAGACGCACATCAGATCCAAGCAGAGAAGTGAACTGAGTCGGGTAAGAAAGCTTCAGAGAAAGCTGAAGCAAGAAGTGGATAAACTGACGAGTAAAACCTCTGAGCTGCAGCTGCTTCAGCACAAAAGGGAACTCACCCAGAAAACACTGAATGACTCAGCCGCTCTCAGCATGACTAATGAGTACTTTGAGGACGTGTCAGTGGCCGTGTCTGAGGTGCGGAATAAGGTACAGGATTTACTTAGGGACAATTTGGCACAATTCATACAACCAAAGGCATATCCGAATGGTTTGTTGCCCCTGGCAGAACCAAAGACCAGAAATGAGTTTTTGGAGTATGCGTGTGTAACTACACTGAATGAAAACACAGCAGATAGCTGGATTACAATCCCATCCAGACAAAAAGCAAAACGATGGGATGGCAATCGGTTTGCATCACATCACCCAGACATGTTTACTGACTTTCCTCAGATTTTGTGCAGAGAGAGTCTAACAGGGCGCTGTTACTGGGAGGTAGAATTCAGTGCAAATGAAGGCTTCATAGCAGTGGTGTACAAAGATATCAGCAGGAGCGGTGATGAGAGTGTGTTTGGGAACAATGACAAGTCGTGGGCTTTGGAGTGTTTCCACAATGGTTACGAGTTTAGGCATAATAAAATCCGAACTCCCGTCTCTGGTCCTGTGTCGTCCCGAGTGGGAGTGTACCTGGATCACAGCGCAGGGGTTCTGTCTTTCCTCAGCGTCTCTGGCTCTGACGTGACTCCACTCCACAGAATCCAGACCATCTTCACTCAGCCACTCTGTCCTGGGGTCGCACTCTTTGGGAATGGCATTATCGCTACATTTTGCATCATAGGAAAACCTTAGGAAACATACAAAGTAGGAAAGTAGCGAGACAGTTCCTTGTTATGCAGATAATACCCTGCTTTATGTTTAATGAGAAAAAGACCATAAAAACCTTATTTTAACCCATTTTAGATTGGTTATTAAATATTAAGTTTTAGCTACTGCTGTTTTTAGTGAATTGCTGTTTTTTTGGTTTGCTCTTTGGCAAAATATTCCTGAAAGTGGCATGACTTTGGGTGTTTTAGTATCAGTTCCAAGTAAGTCTGTTGGATGTATTGACACTTAACCATGGACCATTTTCAGAACACAGCCACTGCACACATCCTGCTGTCTGAATTTCTGTTTTCTATATTTGTTATTCACATTCATCAACTACAATGAGGATGTGTTTAAGCTCATGGTGTTACATCCATATATTTTTTTTAAACTTCTTTGATTTCCTCAAGCTAGGATATATTTTATTACTACGTTTATACAAACGTAATCTGTTTGATTAACTGCACCATTGCAATTTTTTTAACATGGTTACTTAAGACAATATTGCTATAGCCTGTATATGCTAGATATTACATCATTGTTGACTATCTTTGGCAGAGTGAAATGTACTGGTAGAGGTATTTGCAGTTAGAAATAAAATGGTTGACTCACAAACTATGTCTACATTGAGATGTGTGTATTCAAAATCCAACAATAAAGCAGATTTTCTTTCAAAGAAGATATTTTTAGTTTGATTCTCAGGATGATTGAAAACCTGAAACCTATTCATGTTCCGTTTTAATTTCCTCACACATGTAGAAATTAATTAGTTTCTTCTATTTCCATCAGGAATTATGTCATATACAGACTCTTTCCAAAAAAATAGAATAACATGTGTTACGGCAAAATTTGCGGTTGACCTCATTTGGAGACATGATTTATTGCTCTGGTTGAATGATGGAGTCCAGGAGAAGCATTGATGATTTTATGAAAAAGTTTATTCTAAACTAAGAAAAAAAGTACAAGATGGAACAAAAGAAGTGACCGTCCCGGCCGGAGGTCCGATGATTCAGTGACACACAGTTCTGATCCAACACGTATATTCCCCTCAGTCCCCCTCCCTCCTCCCCCCAGGAGATAGAGATAGAGGGAGATGGAGGAGGTGAGGACAGAGGGTGAAAAAGAAAGACAGTTTCTTCTTTGGGTCTAAACAACCAGGTCTGGTATCTGCCGGTTGTCATAGAGACGGAGGGGTGTGCGTTTATGTGTTTGTGTGTGTGAATGAATGTGTATGGCGTGTGTATGTGTGACATGTGACTGTGTGAGCATGTGAGTGCGCACACAGAGTGCCTATGCGTCCTTGTGCGATTATTGTTTTGGGGAGATATCGTGTGCTTTGGACAAGGCAGTCTGACCCAGCAAAGTTGAAGACATGAAAATCACACAATGGAAAGTTACCCAAGGCTTAAGGATTAAAATATATGAGTAAATATATTATTAAGCCTAACTAATAATTTCGCCCCCCACACATGGAAAAGTTGTTTAATTTTCATAATTCCATTCAAAAAGTTAAACGTTCATAGATTATAGATTCAGGGCCCACAATTTAAACGATTTCAAGTATTTATTTGTTTATTTTTACATAATTTGGGCTTTCTGGAAAGTTAAGTCTGCCTTTCATTTGGGAATCAAGGTCCAAGGGTTTGGAAGAAGACGGGTGAGGAACAGAACAGAACATTGCATCCCAAATCATGACTGACTGTGGAGATTTCACACTGGAAATATTAGAGACTTTTTTTTACTTTTAAAGTACTTGTTCTTAGTACTTCTTTGTTACATTCTCTTTTTCTGTTCTGTTGCTATTATGTAATTATAATATTGAAAAAATCCCTTCCAAACTATCCAAATTCCACAAAGAAATGCTTCTCTCTTGGTCATTGATCTACAAACATAATTTCTCCCCGCAAATACACCACATCTGGAATAACAGAGACATTTAACATAAAAACAAATCCCTGTTCTACCCTAATTGGTTTTCTCACAATATCCTTTTGGTTTCTCAACTACTTAATTTAGATGGATCATTAATGACATATCATAATTTCATCTCAAAATATAGTTTATTAATTCCTATCACTGATTTTAACTTTGTTATAAATGCGATCCCTGCTGGTGTAATTATGTTATTTAAAAGTACAGCAGGACAGAAACCAACATTATTACTCATTGATCCCACTAAAACTGAAATTGCTGAAATTTGCATTTCTTCAACACGCAACAGTAATCGTTGAATACGCTCTTTATTTCAAAAAGATGTATAAACGTATAAACGTATAAATAACCTGGAAAAAGATGTGGACCCTGCCAGCTAGATACATCATAAACAATAAGGTAAGAGAAGTATCTTTCAAAATAATTCACAGATTTTACCCTTCCAACAAATTTTTTACAATGTTTCAAAAAAGAAATTGATATAAAGTGCTGTTTCTGTGAAGAACACCCTGAAGACATTCTTCATCTGTTTTGGTCCTGTCCCTTTTCCAACAAATTGTGGATTGACATCTGTAATCTGATCTCTGCTTGTATTAAACCTCACTTCTCCTTGTGTTTTGAACATGTATTGTTTGAATATCCATCTATGAGAAAGGAACAATTCTATATAATCAACCTTACTGTACTTTTAGATAAATGGCACTTTCACAAGTGTCATTATACAAAACAGAGACCACTGCTTTCTATTTTTGAAAATGAAGTCAAACAATATGTAAAAACCATCAAACACTGCACAAACATGAAAGTCATCAAGACTTTTGATTTATGTTTTACTTTGAAGCTGTACCTACAGTATGTATGTTTCCCCCTGGTGCTTGTAATTGCACTTTTTGTATTGTCGGCTGCAGAGGTTAGCGTGGTCTGCATTGTAATTACTCTAAAATAGTATACGACCATGAGGTAATCTTATATTAGGTAAATCAAAAAGTTATAGTCCAGTAGATGCGGCAACTCTAGCTTCAGATTGCTACAGCAGCTACACCCAGCGGCCTGTGAAGCACCGGAGCCTCGTATCAGTGGTGTCCGCCAGCGGAGAAGACGTAAGCGGTGTGATCGGAAGCACGCACGGCAGGCGTGTACACACAAACCAGGGTAGACGGTCTTTAAATCCTTAAAAAGGTAAGGTATTACATTTGATGTTGCCAAATTTAAGGCCTTCAAACTTTACATTTGAGAAAAAGGGCATTAAATTTGATAAATTGTAGCATTAAATATTGTGGTACGTCTCAGTGCCTGTGCTCTGAAGTGTTGTGGATTTTAAACACTGTCTCATCACTGTGACAATTCTAATGATGTCAGCAGCACAATATTTTGATATAGAATAGAAATAATTTATTAAGCCCGAGATAAATTAATTTTCTCAGTTGCTAAAAACATAATTCCAGTGTTTGTCAAACACATACACACACAGGTTTCTAGGTTACCATAGCAAATAGGCTCACCTCAGAAATTATATATTATTTGTTAGTAGTTAGCTAGTTGACTTAACTATATTGCTATTTAATTGTTGGTACTGGTACCTTTAAACACTGCATGATTGAATTGCAATAAATGGGCTTAGTTTTGAAGCCAAATTTTGATTTTTGAGAAAAAAAAAAGCCAAATGCTTCATCATTTCACAGCCACCTCATTTTCGTTATGCATTATTTGTTTTGGTTGTTTAAAAAACGCAAACATTAAAAATGTACCCGATTAATCAATCAATAATGTGCTATATTAACCGATTCCAAAAAGAATCAATAGCTGCAGCCCTAGATGTGATGTTTTCCATATAACCTTGATTCTGATGAGCAGGTATTCCAGTTATTGTTTGTACTGATTAATTTCAGTGGCTAGTTTCAAATTTGCTATGTACGTATATTCAATTTAAACACAAATCATGTATTCTGTTCTGTTATGTTCATCATTTTTCTTATAATAAAACCTAGTCTAAAAGTAAATCCAAAATAACGTTAAATAAAAGTCTTTGGCCCACTCTAACAATGGTAAACAAAATAGGATAAAACTAAAAGATGTAATAAAGTTAAAATAAATTAGCAAGCTATTTTAAGTAACCTGATATTATAATGTCCAAATAACATTACTATAACATTAAAGCATGGTCGGAATTAAATATTTTGTCTTATTCATAATCTTAGATTGTTTAGTCACACTGTTAAACACTGTGAAAAGAGGGAATGTTGAAATGGATTATTATTCATGGTTTCTTTTTGTGTGTAATACTATAATTATATGTCTTTTGAGTCAATAAATCTATTCATCAGGTCAACTTGTTAGCTGCCATTTTCAGGACAAGACAAATAGTTTTAGAACATCTGATTTCAACTTCTTATCTAATCTTAATCTAACAAAAACACAAGCAAGTGCATAAGCGATGAGACTAATCAGATATAAATAAGGCAATCAGAATAACACTAAAAAAGTCAGTTTGACCCAAAGTGCACAGAATCTAAATCATTAAACAATTATAAATAAATTTAATACACTTTAAAAAGTCTTAAAAAGCAATAAATTCATGAATCTAAAAATAAGGCCTTAATTAATATACATACTAAGTATAGTATAGTTTTTAAAATATATATATATATAATTTACTGTAACATTGTGCAATCACGACAGCGGAGCCAACTACAGCGCAGTGACGTGGTTGTAGTGGGACTCTGTGTGTCATTATAGCAACTTTTAACAACATGGGACAATGTAAATTTCATTAAAATGGCCTGTCAAACAATGATTTTTTTATTTTTGTTTTTCATATATTTATGGCTATTTTTGTAGTCGTCTTGTGTGTTTTGAAAGGTGATTTTGATTATTTTAATCTGGATTTTTTTCCAATAAAAACAAGTAATGAGGCAATACGTTTGTTCCTTACCTTTAACTGCAAAAGGCAGTTAAGCATGTGATTTATACTGCTTTGGTTTGGACAACACAGTAGACATCGTGCTGCCTTATTCTGCGCAGTTTTGCAGTTTGTGTATGTGTGTTTAGACCAAGTTGATTCACTATCAAATATTATTCCTAGAAGTTTGGTTTCATGTACTTGTTCTACAGCTACATCATTTATATGTAATTTCAGTTTGGGTTCCTTCAGTAACATATTATTAGTTCCAAACACAATGCTATTTGTTTTAGAGTTATTAATAACTAATTTATTGACGCTTTTCTATTTCACTACTGCTTGAAGCTCCTGATTTAAAACACTACTACGTTCAGATACTGTAGGTTTTGTTATGTATATGGATCATCAGCATACATTGAAATGTTAGAGTCCTTTAGGGTCAATGGTAGGTCATTAGTAAATGGACCAAGACTAAGTTTTCCAAAGTGAAACTCTAATATAATTTTTCCTAAATGATTCTCTCTCTGTTTGTGAATAGTCCCAACATGCCAGAAAACAAAGCCACCTTCTCCATCACAGGAGGAGTCACTGATGCCAAAGAGTGATGAAGAGGAGACAAAGCTTCCAGTAACATCTTATTGTTCTACACTCACCTTCTCCAGTTCACCTATTTAATATATTTGTGAACAAATGGATTTATTATATATTTATTGAGTTTCTTAATGAAGCATTGGCCAGATGTACTGAAGTGATGGAGTTCTACAACTGTGGGTTCATTGTTATACCATGCTGTGTTTTAAAATGTTAAAGTCAATTAAAACAATCATCAAAACCAATGTGTTGTTAGTTTTACAGTTTCCAAGAAAACTCTGACAATAAAACTCAATTAGAATATGTTTTTAATTGTTATATTGGGAATAACCATCATCTATGAATGGTTAATAATGGTAAATAAATAGTTAATTAACATTTAGTTAATTTCTGTTAACAAACAATGAAATGATAGTTAATAATGTGTTTTAATGATTTGTAATGCTATAATTGATGTTATATTAACAGTTTATTGATGCACACATTCTAACATTTTATTTACTTTATAAAGTGTAAAGAAAACCTTGATCATGGTTTATCAAACATATATAAACATTACAGAGACACATGGGTCAGATATTAGTTAATGGTTTATAAATGTTTTATGAAGTATCTATTATTATTATTATTTGGATGTTATTATAAAGTTGGAACTGAAGATTATAATCCCTTACTAATGCTTTATAAAACATGTTTTAGATCATTAATACTTTACTAATGGTTATTAATAGGTTTATAAACAACCATTATCTGGATAGTTATTGTAAAGTTGGAACATATGTTTATAATACTTTGTAAATGGTTAATAAACACTGTGTAGAGCATCATAAACATTAGTTGAATGGTTATTATAAAGTTAAATTGATGATTATAAAACTTTAACAATTGCTTTATAAACTATTTAAATATATGTTAATGAAAATTATAAAGTTGCAGATTTATTTTTCATGTGTACACATTTTTAACAATGACATAGAACATGATGTTTTACATGAATTTGTCTCACAAAAGTAAGAAAAAATAGCTAAATGTGAGTAAAGTGAACTAAATGTTTAAAATATGTTATATAACATATGTTATAAAATAATGACCAAGTTTTTACATTCAGCATCACATAAAACTGACTAAAGACTAATGTGTTCTAACCTCATTGTTCTGGTTAAGAACCAAGCAGCTGTGATCTGATATTTTTTATGTATTTATTTATTGTTGATTTTTCCACTCTTTCATTTTTCATGCCAGTTTGAACATCTTCAGTCTCAAACCAGGAAACCGGTCTTGACAAAGTCTAAAGCCAAAAGGTTTAAGGTGGACAGGTTGGAGATGTACCCGAAGGATGAGGTCCAAGGGTCCGGACCTGCCCCCCTTGATGACTGCCTGACCAGCCTCAACTGGCTCCACAACTTTTCCATCCTCAGTGCAGACCCGGAGCGGCCCAGTGGCCCCGGGTGTCCCTCCTCCCAGGAGCAGCTCTTCTATGAAAGCTTTGACACCGACTCTCCGTCCAGCCCCGCCCCGGGAGACACCGCAGCCACCGGGATGCCTCAGTACCTCGGCAGTGACTCCACCGTTGGTCCCCTGTTCTCCAGGTACCAGGGTTGGGGTCAATTATAAATGTACTTGTGTAATTATGGTTATGGCGTAGTTATATTTGTAATTGTAGTTTTAAAAATCTGTTGCCATGTCGTAATCGTAAGTCAATTTTTTTTTATTGAGTTTAGATAATTGACTTTGTAATTGTAATTGCCATAAAAATCCTATAAAAATTGTCAATTATAATTTAACACATGGATCCATGTTAGAGTTCTATGTTCAGTTCTACACATATGTAGTGAACAGTTATTAAATCATGTTTCATTTCAAGCTTTCTCACATTTTATCATTTGAACAAAAATGAAACTAAGTGTTATACTGATATAAAAAATGCTCAGACACACACACCAAAAATATTAAAAAACCTATATTTTCATTGATTAGGAAGCCTAACAAGGTAACCAATAGATATGAAATAAATTACATGATATATATTTGTTTTTAGTGTATTTTACAGCTGATTTAGGACCAGTTATCATAAGAGATGCTAACAGAAAGCTAACACAAGATGAAGTTTAGTGTCAGTGATTAATTGTATATGAACTTTAGTAATTGAATATGTAATTGTAATTAACTTTGAGGTTTAAAAAAATTGTAATTGAAATATAATTTGCAAAAATTCTGGTCATTGTAATCATAATTGAATTGTTAATTGACAATGGGTAATTGAAAATGTAATTATAACTGAAAAATGTAATTGACTCCAACCCAGGTACCCTCACATCCAGATGCAGCCCATCCCTCTGGTGGAGGTGGACTACAAGACCAACCCCAAAGCCAAACCACCTCATTCCCACTCCTCTCTCATCTACATGGCCATGCAGGCCAGTGAACAGCCCAAAGTCACTTTGTCCACCATTATTATTGAAAAGAGTGGATGGACAGAGGCATAAACATGCAGACTTTCACACGGACACACACAGACTTATTAAACACACACAGACTTATTAAACACACACGGACCTCAGTAAATGGAACAGGCTTAACCGGTCGGCTGGCACTAGGACCCAGAAGCAGAGTAAGTGCGTCCCCCATTCTGCTGCACAGACTGTAATATCATCAGTTTATCATTTTACCAGTTGTTAGAGCTACTGTCTTTACCAGGGAGATAATATTTATTCCTGGTGATTGTTTTCTGGAGTTTTAATAGGCTTTTTACTGGTGAATAGTTCATGTCTCCCTTGCGCTCTGTGGTCCAAACTGAAACCGTAGCCACACACACACACACGAGTGTGTCACACACGTCACTCAGTCACATTAAGGAAGGTTGTGGTCATTATACGGGGTGGATTAAATAATGAATAAAGGATTGTTTTATCCCGTTCTTCTCCTTGTTATTATCACATTATAAAAAAGTTTAAAAATTGCAGGAATTAGTGCTGATCTCGAACGGTCTTGACGGAAAATCCCGAGTCCGGGCAGCCCGAGTTCGAGACAAGACTGAGTCAAAATACTTCAGAGTCCGAGACCTTTAAAATTTGGTCTCAAGACCGGTCTCAAGACCAAGACCGGTCTCGACTACCACAACACTACTGAGAACGCAAGACATGATGGGTAATTTTGACATTGAGTCTTATTTAGGGATAGACAGTCAACATGTGCATCAAATAAGAAGCAGTTTGAACTTTGCATTTGAGAGTTATATGCATTTTTCTAACATGGCGTGCTAAACGGCGCCAGTCGCGCCACGACCAAACCGTTAGAGATACGCAAATTATTTCACTGATTTTTAATCTTCAATAGGTTGTAAGTGCTCTGGTTGAGTTTGAAGCGAATCGAGTAAAGCCCCTCAGACTAGTTCGCTCATGAGCGAAATGCCATTACCCAAGATGGCCGACTTCCTGTTTGGTTTTGGGCATGGTCATACTGTAACTTTTTGCTCATCTTGGGGTCAGAATACAGGTGGTGAATGTCGTATGAATAGGACAAACCAGCTGGTCGTGGCTGAGTTTGAAGCGAATCAGATGAAGCTCCTCAGGCTGGTTCGCGCAAATGCGTTTTGCTATTTTTGACCTTAGACTCAAGATGGCTGACTTCCTGTTGGGTTTTGGGCGTGGGTCATTGGGTAACTTTTTGTTCATCTTGGGGTCAATGATACATGTGGAAAATTTTGTATGAATCGGGCAAACCTACCGGTCGTGCGGTTCCATCATATTTTTGGAGTCTATAATGCGCGCTCTGCGGGTATTTTTATTAAGATTTTTTTCATGTTCAATAAAACCTAGAGCAACTTTGGGTTTAACATTTTTAAGAACTTGTGGAAAACTGGTACATGGACATAAATTAAATCTGTTACCCTATATGAACACCTGGAGAATTTAGCACTCATTATAGATTAAAATAAATGTGTAAATAAAATGTTTCAAGCTTCTCCTCCAGCTTCACAGTTGTTGGTTGTGGAAGATGACGTCACGATGTAAAAAGAAGCAATTGTGAAGAAAAATTAAGGCCGTAGCTATGGATACGTTAAAACCACTTGGCCATCCTGGCACGGTGAAAACAGGCACATTACACTTATGTAGTGTTGGAATGGAATTATTATTCATGGCTTATTTTTGTGTGTAATACTATAATTATATATCTGTTGTGTCTTTGTTGTAAAGACTTGACAGAACAACCACAGAGTTCAGGATCTGAACACACATTTATTTCTGTAGCTCTGACAAACTACTTCCTTTGCTTGTTTACCCAGGCTACGCCCCATCCACTACGGGTAGCCACTAGGACCTAAACACTACATCCCCCTTTTCAATAAAAAATATTACATGTACGCACACTTTTTCTTCTTCTTCTTTTTTCTTTTTTCAAAGAACACAGTTTAACACCGAAAACACAAACATTGCATCAATTCAACTTTCAATTCAAATCAACTTTATTTATATAGCGCAAAATACAAGAAAGTCATCTTAAAGCACTCAAGCAAATAGAAAGTCCATTGTAAAAAAAAAAGAACCCAACAAGATCCACATGAACAAGCATTTAGCAACAGTGGGAAGAAAAAACTCTTTTTTATTAGTAGAAATCTCCAACGGGACCAGGTTCAGAGGTGGCAGCCATCCGCTTAGACTGGTTTAGTGAACATAATGTCAAACAGAAGAGGATAGAAGAGTAGTCCATCTGAACTAGTTGAGCCATGAACCGTTGATTCGTCCATCCGGGTGTCCCAGAGTAGTTGAGCCGTGAACCAACACATCAGTGCATGAAGTGAAATAAACATCAGAATCACACGGAACACAACTCTGCTCAAATTCACACTTGAAACAACAGCTTTGCATACAATGAACAATTAACATCACAAGTGTATATTTTCAGTGTTAACAAATCATTTCTCCAAAACTTTTTTTTTCATTTGTTACTTTCTAAATCTTACAGGAGTGTTCACCCGTCTTCCAGACCTTGTGCAATATGGTTTTGTCTGAGAGTCTGAAGTATCAATGTCAGTAGCCTGTGTTGACACTTGGTTGTCCAGATCTCCCTGTTCCTCAACGTGGGCACCATCACTGTTTACATCCACATTATCACCCAGCTCAACAGAAGACGATAGGAACTGTCTTTCAGCAGACTTTCTCAGACGCCTCCTGTTCATACCTGTCAAGTTTTGGATTTGAAATTAAGGGACATTTTCTGGTGCCCACTACCAGCCGTCCCACCTGCCCAACCAAGATAGGTGTAAAATACATCTAAAATAGCCACTTGTTAACCACTTACTAGAATCTGGTAGGTCGACCTTTATTAACATTGAAATGCTGTGAACATTCCTACTAGGGCTGGGCAATATGGACCAAAACTCATATTTCAATATATTTTCTCAAAATGGTGATATACAATATAAATCTCATTAATTTTATCACATAAAGTCCAACCAGAAATACAATTCTGGGTTAAGTTTGCTGATGCAAAATGCCACACAGTGACATTTATTAACAAACAGCTGATCAATATGTGCACTCATTAATCATCTAACTGAGCTTTACATGTTGTTCTGAGAAGTAAAAGCAGTGACTCCTAAAACTAGTATTTTGATACATAATACACTATAATATATATATATACTGTATATGTATATATATATATATATACATAGAGAGAGAGAGAGAGAGAGAGCGAGAGAGAGAGAGAGAGATATGAAATATTATAGTTTTCTAAATCGTTAAAATAGTGAGTTTAGTAAGGCATCTTTTGATTATTATTACATTAAAATACGGGATATTTATGGGTAAATACTAATGCGGCTTGATGACGGGAAAGAGGGGTAAAATACAGGAGTTTCCCGGCCAAAATGGGATACTTGACAGGTATGCTCCTGTTCCTCCTGAACATCTGCCCTTCATGTGTTCGCACCACAAAGGAACGTGGCTCTTTGAGTTGTTCCACGACAATAACTGGTTTCCACCTGTGATCAGAAAGCATTCTCACACCCCTGGAGTTTGAGATCTTTATTTGGTGGTTCATCTGCATACACACAGAGTTAAAAACAGGAAGAGAAATGCCACTTTGTCCCAACTACCCACGACATGTCCCTCTGCTGTACAGTCAACACATAACACTCTTAACAAGAAGAATTGTAAGACCCACACACACTCTTTCTGGTACATAAAAGCTAATAATATAAAGGCAAATGAATATCCGCTCTCTCCTATCAGAACGAATATTGCTGCAGTTGAGAAGGACAGCGCTCGATGTGACAAATTTAATTTCCATGTGACCTGCATCGATACACTCACACTCTGAACCTCAACGATGGAGCTCAGGTGTAAACAAAAATAAGAACTTTTTGTGTTGTAGGTATGTGTCACTGGGCAGAAAGGATCAGGGGAGAAACGATTCAGGGATGATGGATTATGTAACCAGTTTTTGTTTCTGAGCGGCTGCACAGAAAAAAGGTACTGACAGTCTGCAGACCGAACTTCACTCTTGGAGAACAAAAAACCCACAAGTCCTCTGATTTAAGAGAACAAAAAGTAGAAACCCTGACATGTATGCCTTTGTGTCCCAACCCTTTACCTTGGCAGCCGTCCAGCTACACCCTTCTAAAAGAAAGGATCTATTTACCCAGTGACATGTCGTGAGCACTCGGGTTGGGTAGGCAGAGCATTCCAAATCGAGACCACCAATGTCAACACCAATGACAGTTTCATATGTTTCTACTGGTAAGTGTTAATTCAATTCAACTTTATTTGTATAGCGAAATTGACAACAAAGTAATCTCAATGCGCTTATGAAAATATAAAATTCATAACAAGAAAGAAAAAACCCAACAAGATCCACATGAACAAGTATTTAGCATCTAACAAAATCAACGTCGTAAAATGCCATTAAAGAAACATAAACAATTATTTAATATAGCCTCCATACTCTCCCAACAAGATATATCTCATGACACGGCAGCACATCCGTTGTTTGTTTTGGAAACACAGAAACACGGAGAAAATGACAACAACAACTCAGAGCAGTCTCAGTGAGGAGCATCCACAAAGCCAATCCTTCCTTTTGTACCATTCACTGTGAAAAATACAAACAATTTTCTGACCTTACCTTTGCTGAAGCTCTGGTAACTCAGGTGTTGGTCTCCATCTTTTAAAAGCTGTTGTTTTTCCTCAAAAAAAAGTTTCTCCATCATCTCTGGTGCTGTCATCCTGACTGTAGTGTTATCCCGCCCACTAGCTAGAGAACGTAGCAGCAGCGGTCACGTGATATCAATTCACTAATGCACTGTGAACTTACGTATAGCATTTAGCATAGCGCAGTTGAAGAAACACACTCCTCTATGTCAAATGGTTTTCTTTAATGACAGAGATGAATGAGACCTGCAAATACAAAAGTGCAGCTAAGCAGGAGCTTATAACTCTTATATAAAGCTAAAGCATGTACAAGAACATAGAGAACAAATATAAATGAGCAAACTCACATGAAATAAGTGGAACAGCTCACAAACACGTCTTAGCAGGAGGGAAGCAGCAGAAAACATGGATGCCTCCTGACTAACTCAGACACCAATGAAGCAGAGGCCTACAGTGGCCCCTAGTGGCCGGTGGTAAACCCTGCAGCAGTTACATCCAAAGGCAGCATAGAGTGCTGCCTTTTTACGTAAATGGTTTTCATCTTAGGGAACAGACTACGCATGCGCAAACATAAAAACACGCTATGGGAACAGAGGCAGAACAGGAATGTGCTTTTGAGAAGGGGTGTGGCCTCCTCCTGCCTTACAGCAGTTAGGAAATAGCGATGTTTAGCGATTTAGGCTATGAAAAGCACAAAATGCTGACACTTTCAAACTTATAGGTACTGTCGGCTATCGGAAATTGAAAAATAAATAATTTATCATTATATTATAATTAAAATAAATAATAAAAAAATCAATTCACTCTTGGGTAGGCACTGCCTACCTTGCCTACCCTGACTGCAGGTCACTGTATTTACCTAAACATTCCAAACGTTCTGCAGTTCTGCAGTAGTTCTGCAGTTCAATGACTGAATCCATCTGTGAGAATTATCAACAACCCTCAAATCCTTGTGATGGCCGTGCTAATAGAATGCCTGGTTTGCTTATGATAGTTTTACAGTATATACTCACTTATTAGGAAGGTGTGGTCATATGAAGCAGGTGCAAACTGAATCTTAATTACCGCTGAATACCTGCAAACTGATGCAGCAATCTTAAGAGTGTCATACTTTTCTCATAGGTTTGTCAGATTTTTATCTGACGCAAAAACGCATGTAGTATAGTATAGTATAGAGTTTTAAGAATATACTTAAATCAGAAATAACAGAAATGATAAATGTTCTGAGAATAATGACATCTTGAATTAAGATTTTACACATTTATTTTGTTATGGAGCCAACAGGTATTGCTGACCAGCCATAAATTCACAGACTGCTGGTCTTCATATTGAAACTTTCTAAACAGTGCTTATTTGTCTGTTGGTAGATGATGAAGAGCCTTTTTCGGGGGTGGGGCAGGTACACATGGGGGCAGTAGAGTGAGGTCGGAGGGCAGTACGTGGCCTCCTTTGCAGGATAGAAGGCAGATCTCCCTCCTGATGGCTTTGATCTGTTCCGACTGCATTTCTGTCAGCTGTTGCAGCCAACGGATCTCATCCTGGTCCACGCACCTACTGTAGTCCTGAAACTGCTGTCTGCCCTGGATGTAGTGAGAAATATCCAGTGGTGAAATGAACAAGATTAAAATGACTTCTTTAATATCTAAGTACTATATCAGATAAAGACATGGTGTAATCTTTATATATCAATAAATCTAAGATTATTTACTAACTTGTCTGCACATGCTGTCAAAGGTCAACACTACAAGAAGTGCAATCATTATGGGACAGCAATGCATGTTTTGTTATTGCAATGAAATAAATTAGTTTATTTTATTGCTTAATTGTGACCATCACCAGCCCTCCTAAGCAAGGGTAAGAAATATTTTATTGTAGGGAGGATATAAAAAGGGAGAGCAGTGTTACACCTAGGTGGACGGGGGGGGGGCAAGAGAGGGGGGCTCTCCTCCCTGCTCCCCTTCCCCTCCCCTTCCCCCCCTCTCCCTCCACTTAGGTGTAACACTGCTCTCCCTTTTTATATCCTCCCTACAATAAAATATTTCTTACCCTTCCTTAGGGAGGGCTGGTGATGGTCACAATTAAGCAATAAAATAAATCAATTTATTTTATTGCAATAACAAAACATGCATTGCTGTCTCATAATGATTGTACTTCTTGTAGTGTTGACCTTTGACAGCATGTGCAGACAAGATAAAAAAAAAAAAAAGATCTGGTTGGTGCAGATCTGACAGCTGCTTTTTTTAGGAAAGAAAGATTATTATGCAATCCTTTCATTTACCAATGATTTGCTTTAGAAAAGATATAGATTTTTATCTGATGGACTGATCTAGTCGGCTGATGAAGCCGGCTGATGAAGCCGGCATCAATGTCTGATCACTAGGCTAGCAGTGTGACTCTGAAGTGCTGTATGTTTGAAAACAGGTTTATGTTTTAAAATCTACAAAGGTTTGAACTTTGAGAGTGTTTAAACAAGAGATAAATGTTAATTCCTGTCTGAGAAAAGTGTATAAAGTGTGTAGTGAGGGTTTTACAGCCTTAAAACATCTATCTCTAAAATAACAAAAAGGTCTGTGTGTGTGTGTGGGGAGGGAATTTCTCCCCGACGCGGTACGAGTTCAACTTGAAACTAAGTCAACGGGTTCCAAATACCCCAAGTGTGTATCTGTTATTTTGGAGTAATTTGGTGTAGCAAAACGTTAAAAACGTTAATTTTAAGATTACAGCCCTCTCAATATTGAGCGCGGTATTGAGTGCACTACTTCCGGTTCCGAGTTCAGGACGTCACTGTGTCGCAGTTTGTTTGGGTTAAAAAAATAAATTCAATATTAAAAACGTTTTTATACTGATAAAAGTTATTTAAGTTAATATTTCATGGTTATTCAAAATTATACTCGTGATCCCAAACTTCCTTTAAAGGGGACATATCATGGTTTTAAATCCTTCCTTTTTACATATAAATCATACAGTTGTGGTCTATATAAAGCGGAACTGCACTGCTTGGGTCTGAATTCCTCATTATTATAGCTCCACAGACCCCTTTTCTACCCCTTTTCTGATGTGCTTCTGAGAGCAACTCGTTTTGGTGCGGTCTCTTTAAATGCAAATGAGACACTTCATACCCCGCCCCCTCTCCAGGTTCAACTCCACCCTGCTCGGCCATTTTTGCAGTTTGATAGAAGAGATATGGCTATGTAGCGGCGCAGAAAAAGTTTATTCACACGTTATTTACACAATGTCAACAACAGAAGACTTGTCCTGCCAGCCTTACATGTTCGAGCCAGAGTCTGACCCGGCGGAGCGAGATGAAAATGAAGATGATGAACCTGCAGAACCCTAACAAGTGAGCTAACACAAGCACCGAGCTAACGCTAGCTCCAAGCTAATGTCACGAAATGCATTTTAATACAGTCTTTTCGGAGACAAAAACGGCAAAATGAAATGACTAATGAAAACTTTAGACTTAAATTAAACCACGTAGGCCATATCATCAAGGATCTAAAACGAGCACACAGCGTCAACATATGAAGACGGTGCAACTGCTAATGCTAACAAAACAATGACAGGGACGTCTTATCATCACACTTTTTAACGTTATTTACAGCTTACCAAAGTGCTCTGTTTGTCGTCTCCAAAGATAGAAGGAATTGAACCCTCAATCAGACAAAGTCTTTCTGCAAATCCTTCTTTATACTGGCGGAGGTTGCTGAAGTGCTTCGCGCACACAAAAATGACCTTACCCACAGATGTGGGTACATTTCCGTGAAAAATAAAACTCAACCAGGCACTTTGAAAAGGTTCTGATGCTGGGAGACGGTGTAATGAAGCATGTGGGTTACTACATCCAACAACCGAACATTTTGACTTATCCTCTCGTAACTTCTGCATCCTGGAGCTTGGACTACAAAATAAAAGCATGAAATAAAAATGGCGGATTGCTCAAAGTGTTGGGCCTGGAGTCGATGTCCTAATTTTGCTGTTCCACTGACGTTATTGTTCAAAAAACGTAATAGAGAATCGAAACATCGAAACAGATTGAAAAATATGACCAAAACAGAATAGAAAGATATCAATGGAGCACCTGAAGAGATTAATTTGAACTTTTCTGTGCTTCTAAACACTCTAAATATACATCAAAATGCATTTAAGGGCTAAAAAAGTGGATTTAGCATGATATGTCCCCTTTAAGTCGCTAGTCACAGAGTCTTTTACCGACAAGTTTCCCATTGTTTAAATAAAATAACTGTCCGTGTAATTGCTCACTGTTTTACTAGAGTCGGTATTGAACTAAACCCGTTCAATACTCCATCTGGAAAACTGCAGATTCTCGGTGGTGCCACGCATGGAAGTAAAGCTCTGACCACTCGGTTCGAAGGTAAACAATGATTTTTGTTTTTAAAAAAGATAGCCGAATTGTAGATAATATTTTCATTTACTTACTCACTCATGTAGCTTGGAGCTTTAAATTTTGTTTTGCCTGTGGAGTTTTGTTATCAGCATCTCAAACATTTCACAGGAACATACACACACGGTATTTATTTATTATAAAAATAGACTAAATGAGTAAAATAAGACAAAAAACTAAATATTTATACAAAAAGTACACAAAATGACTACAAAATCACACTACAATGGCAACCAAAAACAACGACTTCAAAAAACATACATTAAAGAACAATACAACAAAAATATGAAAATGGCTCAAAATACGCAAAACTAAATATTTACACAAAAAATACACAAAATGACACTACAATGGCAACAAAAACAATAATATGAAAAAATACACAAAAACACAACACAAAGATGCAAAAATACACATGACTTCAAAAAACAAAAAATTTAAAAAAAATTAAAAAAAGAAAAAAAAAAACAAGAAACACATTTATTCAAAAAATGCACAAAAACACAACAGAAAGATACAAAAATACACGACTCCAAAAAACAAAAAAAAATTTAAAATGGAAAAAAAACAAACAAACACATTTATTCAAAAAAAAGCAAAAATATAAAAGTGAGTAAAAAACAACAACAAACACATTTATCATGCACATGTCCCATAGAAATAAACCAGGAAAATTACACCCGCAAATATACCCCTTTATAATACTACAGAGTACAGAGTATGTACACCTCTTTTACATCCAACCTTCAAACACATAATCATTTGGTCATAATTGACAACTCTACTTATGCTCCCACATAAATGCATACTTCCGACGGGCACTGTACTAGTATATAATAATTGTAAAAAATAAAGCTGACTTCGCGGATTTTGCCTATTGCGGGTTATTTTTAGAACATAACCCCTGTGATAAACGAGGGACTACTGTATTGTAAAACGGTTATATTCTTGAACTCACTGTTTCCCTCTGCCTGTTTCTGTGAATATCCTCCAGTTCCTTCTTCTGCTGCAAAGCCTTAAGCAAGCTGCAGCGATGTTCAGTGTTACAATTGATCACCTTCATCAAAGCCTGATGGGCCTCTTCCATCTTCACCTACAATTTACAAAAAAAAAATCCACAAGACAAGCTCAGTCCATTGTTCAAACCCAAGCCAAAAATAAGATACAACCAACATGTGACCGTACATCCAACTGTTTGATCTGCTTGTCACATGCAGATTCTTTTAGGAGTTTTTCGTGCCGCAGCTCCTCATGCCTCCTGTTTTCTGGCAGAGTCTGAAGATCCTCCAAATCCACCAACCGCCCAAACTTTGACATCATCTGTTCGTCACATTTTTTTTCCAACACTACAAACAGACAAAAAAGGATTGACTGATGTTTCTAAAATATAGACATTTTATGTATTCAGAGTTTCAGGTGGAGTTGAAGTTGTTGGCCTGGGCCATACCTTGGATCTTGGCTTTCATGTCCCTGCGATCAGAGATGATCTTGGCATGAGTTTGGAGGTCTTTCTCAGGGAGAGTTTCTGCCTGCAGCTGTTGGATGCCCTCCTGTAGCCTGGTCAACTCACACTTGTTAAGCACCAATGCTTGGCTCAGGTCTCTGGGCATCCCATCATCTATGACAAACTCAATCTGATTCACAGATCACAGAATAAAAAGAAGAGATACCAGGCTGTGAAATGCTTGGATGTGTTTTTTTCTGAAATTGTATACCTCATGTTCCGGAATAAATCATGAATAAATTCAAATAGAATACAGAACCTTTAAGCAATGTTCTGTATATTTTGAGTCAGTTTCTTGGTATCTTTATTCATGATCAAGACATAGCACATGATGTTTTTTTTTTTTTAAATCTTGTACTTCTTGCTTATTTTGGTAATAGGAGGATTTTAAGAAAGTTCTATAGAAATTAATCTATTCAGGAGCCACTATATCAGTGGTTATCAACCTTGGGTTTGGGACCCCATGTTGGGTCGCTTGGAGTTTAAATGATATTGTCTGAAATTTACGAAAAGTTAAAATAGATTTTTGAAATGTTTTAATTATTCTTCTTTTTTTTAAATTAAAACACACAATCTTAAACAACTGTATTTCTATACTTTCACTTGGTGAATCTAGTTCAAATAAAATGCAATAAAAAAAACTTTAGTCAAACATGATCACAAACTAATTCTAGAAAAAAATGTCTTTGGGGTCGCTAAAAATACTTGATATCAAAATGGGGTCATGTTCCAAAAATGGTTGGGAACCACTGCACTAAATAGTGTTTCTTTCCACTTTATTTTTTTTCAAAATGAGGGTCTTTAAAATGTGTATCACTCATGTATTCCATCATTATGCTAAATAGTGTACCTGGTGCAGTTTGACAGGAACTAGTATATCCAGTTTGTTCATTTTTTCTTGTATTTCTCTGGTAATCATATCCAGGTCATTTTCCGCTGCCTTACGCTTGCTTTTCAACATTTTTTCCTGCAGACCCAAGAAAAACCATTGATCAAAACATGTGGAGAAAACGTGATAAAACACAATGGACGCAAATGTGGGATAAGTCTGACCTTCTTGAGTGTGTCACACTCCTTCCTTAAAACCTCAGCAGCCTCCTTCTCCTCCATCAGCAGGTCTTCCAGGTCCAGTCGACGCTCACGCTGCTGCAGAGCATGTTCAAACAGCTCCGGCTCACATCCTTAAGGACACACAAACACACAATGTAATGCAAAATATTTACTGTATAGAACTGCAAAGATGAAAGTTCAACTAAACTGATCACACTAAGTTTTCTCTCTTCTATGAAGTATAACAGAATTTAGTACAGGTGTATAACCTCAGCCCCACGACTCTGAAATATATTTCATCACTTTTGTAAGAAAAAGATGTCAAAGAATGTTCAATGTTGACTGGTTTCAAAATAATGTATAAAATACTGTAGTATTTAGTCAGCCACAAATTGTGCAAGTACTCCCACTTAAAAAGATGAGAGAGGCCTGTAACTTTCATCATCGGTATAACCATAACTATGAGAGACAAAATGAGAAAAAAATCCAGAAAATCCCATTGTATGTATGCAGCTAATCTGTACCCTGTTATGTTTACATCCCACAACATATGAATTCATGTGACCATCTTACAGCCACAAACACATCATCATCATCATCATGTGGTTATGAGGCCTCTGTAACCCAGCTCTCATCCTGTCTCACAAACACGCGTTATGCTGTGCTATATTATCTGTTATTGTAGTAGTAGTATTTAGAAATTCCCCATTACCGTTCAGTAGATTATGATTGTTATGTTCTAATGTTTTAATAAATCATTAATAAACAGTCTCAGTCTGAGTAAATTGTACATATTTATCTGTGTAACAGCTAACTGAGGCAGGCTCGTGCTGGGATGTATATTTATTGGTTTAGATTAAAATGTAAAGTTTGTAACTTACAATTA
The DNA here is from genome assembly GCF_900634775.1 of Gouania willdenowi. Classification (NCBI taxonomy): domain Eukaryota; kingdom Metazoa; phylum Chordata; class Actinopteri; order Blenniiformes; family Gobiesocidae; genus Gouania; species Gouania willdenowi. Next base: position 10,752,605 of record NC_041055.1, on the reverse strand, counting down.
AATGAGACTATTTTAGTTATTGATAAAGTCTTGGTTTTACCAAGTGGTGTCCGCTGAAATGAATCATATTTGAAAATGCAATAAGCAATTAGTTAGAAGAAATGTACTGGTGCCCATTTTGTTGGGGCAACTGTAGAGGGGAAAAGTTGATGCGTCATTCGTTGAAGTAATGGGAACGAGTAGTGGACAAAAGAGCATCAGCAAGAATGAAAGGAAAGGTGTACAAGACAATAGAGAGACCAGCTATTTTGTATGGTTTGGAGACAGTAGCACTGAGGAAAAGACAGGAAAATGTTGAGGTTCTCTTCGGGTGTGACGATGATAGAAAAGAACAGGAATGAGAACATCAGAGGGATGGCACGTGTTAGATGTTTAGGAGATAAAGTCAGAGGGGCCAGACTGAGATGGTTTGGACATGTACAGAGCAGGGATATGATGAATTTATTGGTAGAAGGATGCTGAAGGGCAGGAGGCCTAGAGGAAGACCAAAGAGGAGATTTATGGATGTAGTGAGAGAGAACATGAAGTCAGTTGGTGTGAGAGAAGATGTTGTAGAGCAGTGATCCTCACTATTTTTTTCACAAGAGCCACATTGGCAGTGCAAAATCAAAAGGCGAGCCACTTTTACGACAACATACTAAGTCACCTTTGCAAATGTAAATTGGACATCCCACAAAAAAGAAATAACACGGCCAATACATTTTCATTTAAGACCAGATTTATTTTAATACTGGGATGAGCGGAAGCTGGCATGCATGCCCTTGACTTTATTCATGTTATATTTGTAGTTTGTTGTTGCAATCACAGTGAGGCATTCAAGATGAGCATGGGTCAGTCGGTTTCTCTGTTTCCTCTTGATAATGTTCATGGTCGAAAATGTTGACTCACAGGTGTATGTGCTCATGAAGAAAGACATCACTTTCTGTGCAAGTGGTTTCAAAGTGGGGAAGTCTGCTTCAGAAACCAAACTCCAGAAGTGGCCAACACCTGCTCTGAGTTCAACTTGGAGAATGTTATTTGTTTGCAGCTCAATTATTTCACTCTCCAGAGCAGCACGATTATCAGGGCAGAGCTGTGTGATGGTTGGCGTGAGGGAGGACACATCCACATGGAAGGGGTTTTCAATAAAATTGAAAATCTCCTTATGTTCAGTCACATCACTGAATCTGGATTCAAACTCACCCTTCAGCTCCTCCAAAACTTCAACAAATCTGCTGTAGCTGAAGTGCTGCTGCAGAGATGGGTCCCTTGTGGTTGTTGCTTTGAGTTTAGGGAAGTGGATGAGTTCTCTGTCAGGTATCCACAGAGAAGTTATTTTGTTTTCGAATGCTCTGACTGCCCTCAGCATGTCACTTGGAAGTTTGTCTCTCCCTTGGAGCTGCAAGTTGAGAGTGTTCAGGTGACAGGTAATGTCAGTAAGGAGGGCCAGCTGTATGATCCAGTTTGGGTCTTTCAGCTCTGGCTGGTGTTTCGCCTTGGGGTCCAAAAAACTGTTGATTTCAGGAAGGAGGCTCAGGAACCGCTCCAGCACCCTTCCACGGGACAACCATCTTACTTCACTGTGCAACACTAAATCACTGTACTCTGTGTCATAGTCCTGGATTAACTCTCTGAACTGTCTGTGGTGTAGTGCTCTTGAAACAATGTAATTGACCACATGCACAACCCTTTGCATCACATTTAGGAATTCACTGTTTCTGAGCTTTGACACCAGTGCCTCCTGATGGATGATGCAGTGGAAGCTGATGAAATTGCCGATTTCATCTCTTTTCTTCATGAGGCCAACAAGACCCTTCTCTTTGCCTCGCATGCTTGGAGCACCATCAGTACACACACTTGCAAGTTTGGACCAGCTGAGATGATTTTCCTCAAAAAATACTACAAGCGCATTAAGAATATCCTCACCTCTTGTTTGGCCACAGAGTGGTAGTAAACACAACATTTCCTCTTGAAAAGAGTTTTCTTTCGGGAACCTCACCCAAGTGCACAGCTGAGCAACGTCAGTCTGTGCTTTCATCCATTGCGATGCTAAAACAAGGTGCAGCACGCAGATCAGCCAACAACTGGCCACGTATGTCCTTTCCGATGTCTTCCATTCGCCTCATTATTGTTGAATCAGAGAGCTGTAACCCTTTTAGTTGTTTAATGATGGCGTCCTTGTTGTCAAAGTCTGTGAAGAGTATTTCTGCTGAAGCCAAAAAACAGTCTTTCACTATTTCTGAGTCTGAGAAGGGTTTTTTAGCCCGCGCCAAAATCCACGCTATTTCATAAGACGCCTCTGTTAAACGCTCTGCAGTGGAAGTTGTCCGGTGGATTAGATTTTGCTGCTCACAAAGTGAAGCAGTGAGATGTGCTATTTTTTTCTTTCTTATTTCACTGCCAGACGGATAACTTTCATTGAATTGTGGATGCGCCATTTTGAAATGGCGCTCCAAGTTGCTTCGTTTGAAACCGACACGGGTTTGTTTGCATATTAAGCACAGAGGGTTCATGCCATGCAGAACAAATAAGAATTCGTCTGTCCACTTATCTTGAAATTTTCTGTGCTCATCTTGTATGCTTCGTATTTTCCGTTTCTTGCTGGGTAACGTTACACCTGCCGTTTGTCTGCTCGTCCCCTCTCCGGTGTCTTTGTGCTGATTTTTGTTTGCTGCTTCCTCAGACTCATTTTCCTCATCTGCTCCACTATTCGTTCCAACACTGTGTGTCTGTCTGTCTGGTGTTTGAGCTCGTTTCTGTCCCTTTTATATTAAAAACCGGTCCATTTTGTGTTTTATGCTAGCTAGCGGAGCTTACTGCTGCCTTCATGTGAAGTGGAAATGTCCGGCGCGTCGTGTTCAAGTGCTTTTGTTGTCATAGTGAAGTGAACCATAGCGGACCCAGTCTGTCCTGAACTGCTATTGGTTAAAATGTTTTAGACTGCTAGCTAGTATCTGCTCTCAGGAGTTAAAACCAAATAATAACAGTATTTTAATAAAACGACACTAAGTTTAAAATATGTTTGGTATTAACCATAATTACGATAGCACTTGAAGGCAGCATACGTTGCCTGCCTGCAGACGTGAGCCGCTGTCAAGTTTTGGCTGTGTTACCACGGCTACAGTGTGTCCTACTTTCATTCGCGCTTTCCGTGATTCAGCTGCGTGAAATCTATTACAACTTATCAAAGGCAAATGGGCATTGTGAAACTGTAAGCTACAATGCAAGCCGCCAATTATAGCGTAACGAGCCGCATGAGGCTCGCGAGCCGCGCAATGAGTAACTGTGTTGTAGAGGATAGGGTTAGATGAAGGCACAGGATTCACTGTGGCCAGCACTGAAGGAAAAAGCCAATAGGAAAAGAAGAAGAAAAAAGCAATCAGTTCTGAGCAAATAATTAGTCAAAGATTTAAATAACTCCCAATTGACCGGCTCTGTAGTAGTTTAGCTCACAACACCACAAAAGCTGTGTTGAAATATCTGATACGTGTCTGAAGTGACACGTTAAGCAGCAGCACCCTGGTTCAGTGATGGTTTAGAGAACACAACAACAAAACTAATGGCCTCCAAAATATTAGCCATCAACATGTTCTGGAAATTTTTTAGGATCCATGTAAGGCCTACCTCACAACTCATTGGAATTAAAAAAAAAAAAAGAATAGGTGAATATTGTAAACTTATTTTATTGGAATTTTATATTAAAGGTATTGTGGACAATTTTTTAGAAAAGAAACGCTCTCTGTTTGTGTGACACGCCTACTTACTTACAAGTTGGTGTGGACATCGGTCATAGTAGCTTACTTATCAACGTAAGATTTGCACTTTTCCCACAATGTGGCCGTACCAGCCTGTCATTGGCTGATCTCGTTAGATCTCAGAAGCTAAGCAGGTCTGGGCCTGGTTAGTAGTTGGATGGGAGACCACTGAGAATTCCAGGTGCCACAGTGGGGGACAGTCACCACAGTGGTATCTGTCATTATGTCTCACTTCACCCACATTGCCTAGTATGAATGCAGTGTGTGAGTGAGTGGTGGTTGGTCTGCTACAATAGTAGCTCACCACTATTAAGTGTGGAGTGAAAGAATAATCCCTTAATTCTGTGAAGCGACTTTGCGCGTCCAAAAAAGTGCTAAATAAAATTGATGTATTATCATTATGTCAGACTCACCACCGGTAAGTGAAAATCCTTACATAAACATGTTTGACAATTAGGAGGACCAATAGTTTTGATGATCCACCCAAAAGTTAAACATCGTCCACAATACCTTTAAGATCTAGTCACATCAATTATTATTCTGGGCTCCAAACTAATGTGATTATATGCTTCATTATAGGTAGTTCTTCATAAAGTTATAACTGTGTGTTAAATATCACTGTTTTAGTGTTCAGACCTGGAGGACAAACGCTGTCATTCAGAACATCTTCTTCCTCTGTGTCACTATATTGCACTTCATTCCAGTTAACTTCATCAGAGTCTTCTTCATCGCTGTCTTCTTCTACAAACACATGGATGATGGGTGAGTCATCAGGGTTTTGTGGCTTAATGGAATAGTTTTTTTTTTTCTGGTTAACACACTGTGTCACCTCCCCTCACCTTCCTCATCATCTCCTGCCATCTCCGTCTTTTTCACACGTTTGATTTTCTTCTTAAAGACTTTGATCAGAAAGTTTTCAAACTCATTTTCTCCCAGCGAAGCCTTGAACGCAGCAGTCAGCGCTTTCTCGCTCTCCTGAATCTTTGCTATGTCTCTCATTTTCTCCTCAAGCTGGGCCTTACACTGCTCCAGCTTGGCCTGTCAGGGATAAGAAAAGGATAGAAGATGATTGATATTATTCAGATGCACATTAACCTACTACCAGGGTTGGGTTCAATTACACTTCTCAGTTACAATTACAATTCAATTATTATTACAATGACCAGAATTTTTTACAATTAAAATTAAATTACAATATTTTTTTTTGTTATCCTCAGAAAGTCAATAACAGTTACATTCTCAGTTACTTACTAAAGTTCAATTACAAATAATCACAATTACTGAGCCTGAAATAAATAACCTAATAAAAGGTGACCATTCTCTTTTATTAGCGTAATAAGAAATCAGCTGTAAAATACACAAAAAAATATATATCTATCATCTCATTTCTTTCCTATCTATTGGTTACCTTGTTAGGCTTCCTAATCAATGAAAATATAGGTTTCAATATTTTTGGTGTGTGCGTCTGAGCCTTTTTTTTCTGTGCCTTTTTCATCTTACCGTTTAAAAAAATATATAAATCAAGGGGTATTGATTTATATATTTTTTTAAACGGTAAGATGTTGGAAAGCTTGATATAAAACATATTTTAAGAACTGTTAACTATAGAGTATATGTGTAGAACTGTAACATGGTACACCAGTTTTGCTTTAAATTATAATTGACAATTTTTGTAGAATTTTAATGGCAATTACAATTATAAAGTCAATTATCTAAACTCAATTACAATTTAATTATGATTACAACAGCAAACATTTTTTTTCAAATTACAATTACAATTTTAAATAAATAGATGTAATTAATTATCAACTACGCAATTACAATCATAATTGACCCCAACCCTGCCTAACACCACTGACCAATCTCGGGGTACGCAAATTGTCATGGGTCAGAAATAAAAACAGTGTGACAACATTGGAAACTAGAATATAAATAGAGCAGCAGTATGGAGACTCCAGGCATTGCCACAAATGACACATTGGCCTCTGTAAGTCTACCCTCTAGTGGGGACAGAAAAATAATCTTATCCAAAAAGCACAAATATGGCAGGAGCTTCATAGCTTTGCGGTAGCCAAACATGCTTGATGCCATCTGCCACCACGTACTTGTGTTAAAGTAGATTTTTTAGCTTTGACAAACGTGAAAACATAATACAGAGCAAGAATTTTGATGGAGAACGATTAAAGACTCATAAACATTACAAACATTCAAACATTACAGAGTGATGTGCATCCTCTCAACCTCACCCTTCTCATTAAAGTTGTAGCGAGTTGTATCTCACAGTTTTAGGGTGATGAATATGTTGTTTTACTGCTAAATGTTCACTCAACAAATATTTGGTAGATTTGTTAAAAATAAAAAAAACATTTTTTTTTCACTGAAAATGCCAGTAGGCTAATTAATAAAATTAAAGAGAACAAGTGATCATTCTGAATAAGAAGTTTTCTTGTGTGCTTACAGATGATTATACTTTTTTTTTATTATATCAACAGGATAGGTAAAATTCTGAAACAAATTTCACGGATGCAATGTATAGGACATTACATTATTATGTTTTTTTAAGTGTGCAGGAGTAGGGGGGAACATGTCTGAAGGGGTACAGGACTGTGAAAAGTTTGAGAACCACTGATCTAGATGAACTTCTTCTCACCATTACACTGTTGTCCTCCTTGATGCGCTCAGTGATCTGCAAACTGCTTTTCCTGCTCTCAAAATGCTTCAGCAGCAGCATCTCCTTAATGTGCGTCAGTCGACAAAGCTCGGCCCGTTTTAGATGGTCATCGATGTGAAGCTTCTGGCTGCGCAGCGACACCAGCTGAGCATCAAACTGACTGACCCACCTCCGCATCTAGAGATTGGAAGAGAAATGCATCCACATGGTGAAGCCAAGAACAGCATTTCATGACTGAATAGTGTTCATTATTGATTACCTGCTCCAGCAGAAGGTCCTGCTCGTAGAGCCGTCGGAGCTCTTCTTCCTTTTGAAGCTCCTCTTTTACTCCAATCTGCTCTGCTACTTCATGCTTTGTATTCTCCATTTCTCTGCTGGTCTTGTATTCTTTTCTTCTCTTATCTTTTTCCACTTTCTGCAGCTGATCTGATAAACTGGCAGCTCTCTCTTGATCCTCCTTTTCTTCCTGATGTACAAAGTTCCACCTAAGACCAAAAAGACATATTTACAGTATCGCTAAAAACAAGTAACAGAGCTTATAGATTATCCTGAATCTGAGTCTCTGTACTTATTTTCTCCAAGAACATCATATCGCTCCAGGTTGGATCTGTTAATCTGCAGCTCTGTCTGTGGAGTTTCCCCTGGTAAGACGTTGGGCAGCTCGGGCACAGGTTGGTGCAGGTTGAGTGCGAGGCGGTCCTGGATATTCTGCAGCCGCTGAATTTGAGCATGCAATGAGGATACCAGGCACACCTTGGAGTGCCGCAATCCCAAAATGTGTTGATTCATCTCAGCCTGTTGTTCACAGATCTAATGGGTCAAAATAAGTACAAGTAATTTAATTATTTTCCTCTCAGAAATAAGCTTTTATGTCCACATTTTGTAATTTGCATGACAGATAAGAATAATTGTTTTCTCTTTGCAGTCACAAAACATACTGTAGTTGACAGGTTAGATTAAAACTTTTCCTAAAAAATGTACTAATGACACATTTTAAAATACTAAACTTCTTTGTAAAACATATTTATCATTATGTTCTTGTACAGGTTTTGGTTTGCACCAATAGTGAAATACTATAACGCAGTTAAAAACTACTGATGTAGCTGCTAATGTGGAAGAACAGTTTTGTTTAACTCAGGGTACCTCTCTCATCAGTTCACTGTTTTAGGTTCTAATAAAGTCTTGCTCTCTGGATTTGTAAAGGAAATTATGTCCAAAAGTGATCTTTTCATAAAGCTGCTGTGGATGATAATGAACATTTTGTTAGGGTTTGTTCTGTTTCCCCTCCCCCTTGTTTTTTTGTTTCTCTGCAGGGCTGTTGGGTGACGGGGGCGTGGCTGAGACCTGCAGCAACGAGGCACACCTGATCCTTGTTGATGAGCCTGATACAAAAGCTCTGTTCAGTCCTCTCCACGCTGCCAGAAAATTCCGTCACGCTCGGTAATGTTAGAGCTGTTTTGTTTGATCACTAAGGATTTTTGATACTTACCTGTTACCTCCTGTGCTCAGGATATCTTCTGTGCCTCACTGCGTTCCTGGGTCCGTCCACTCCCAGCTAGCCTCCGTCACCTCAGCCACTTCGTTTTTTTTGTAAAATAAATTCTTAAAGCTTTCCTGTCTCCGTCTCTGCTTTGGGGTCCAACTTGAATCCCTAACACATTTTTTTTTTTTTTTTTTTTTATACTGCCGCTACCTGTATTTCATCCAAGAATTGTTCCCATCCCCAAAAAAACTGCCAAAGTGTTATTTCTAGTGTTTTCGCAGACTTAAAGTTTTTGACAAAACAATGGTAGATGTTGATATTTTGGCTTTCCATGGAAACACCTAAATATGGCCAAAATTTACATTCCATCGTGAACTGCATAAACAATCCAGAACAAAAATAAAGTCAAATGAATCACTGTCTAGTCTAAAGTCAACAACAAACTTGTGAGCAGTAATTTCAACCTCTGTGATTAAATTCTTGCGTTTTATGTAAAAAACACATCTTCAATGTATCACATTTTTATCTGTGTTGTCAAAACAATCTTGGTTATTGTCCTCAGCAGTTTTGAACTGGGTACATTAAAATAAAAAGAGACATGATTCCAAAAGAGTTAAACTGGCAGAAATGTGTGTTTACATGTGCCTCCAAAGCCATGAGCTCTTCTTTTTTCTTCTCAATGCTTTCAATTTGGTTTTTGCTAGGGATGTCCCACATCTTTTCTCTGGCCTCCAGAAGTGCCTGTTCATCCTCCAGATTATCCTGCTCTTCTTCTGGTTTCTCCGAATAACTGAGAGAAGAAAAATCAGTGTTGTTACCATTTGATATTGCAATACTAAAACATCACAAGATGTATCGCCGAGGGTGGGATCTGATTAGAAAAAAAATGTCACACAATCTACTACACACCAGATTGTTTTTATTTATTAATTTTCCATTGAGTTCAAAGGTCATACCAAGACTAAGAATGTAAGTACAGAACTAAAGGCAAACAAAAGCATAGTTATTTTACTAACTGCAATTTATGTCTTTTTTTCTTTTCAAAAATATTTCATCATATCAAGCCCATTGTCATTTATCATATCATACTGTGAACCCAGTGTATCGTCTCATCCCAAGAATATATATGTATTCACAGAACATACTTTGTGCTTGTTTGAAACAGTATCTCAGCTAAACTCATCCAAGATACATCGCAAATCCTCCTGGATAAATCTTAAATCTGCTATCTATGTGTTATGAAATACTCCCCTGATCTGGCAATGCTTTGTTAGCCTAGCCTTTGATGCTTAAATAGTTCTGACTGATTGTCTGTTTTTAAAAGGCTTGAAATACAATCTCTACTTGTGACAACAACTCTGCTCTCAGTCTGCTGGTCTTCTGGAAGTTCCTAAAGTGTCTAAAAGCAGAACAGGAGGCAGATCATTCAGCTACCAAGCTCCTCGCCATTGGAACCAGCTCCCAGTCTTAGTATAGGAGGCTGCTTGTCTCTCCACCTTTAAGGCTAAACTCAAAACCTTTTCTAAAGCATATACCGTAAAATAGCGTTGACCTAACTACTAGGAACAAAGCCCTAAACCTAAAAAAATAGGAACTAAAAACTAAGATTATGTAGTAGAAAACCAACATTATATTCAAATACAATCCACCATCTACACATAGCTCTAATGGGCTGCAATGGGATGATGTCCAGTCAGACACAGTTGTGCCGGGTTGTAGACAACCCCCCACTTTTGTCCCTCCTAGCATAACCCATCATACTGCTCACACTGCTTCACATCATTTACACTGGTGTCCACCCCATATATCAATACGTGCGACCAGTACAAGACAAAACCTTGTCTGTAGTGGTAGCATTTCTGACCATGGTGGATGCTGCAAGACGTTTAATGTTAACCCAACCACTAGGAAGGAGTGTATCATAGTGTATCATGTTTTTCCTGCAGTCTGTGCCTTCTCCTCGCCCTCCGCTCTCTTTACTGTTTCAGGTGTCTTGATGCTGGAGATAGCGGTTCCTGATTGATGGCTCCCGGCTCAAATAGTCTGGGACACTCGGATGAACTGATCAATGGTTCGCTGCTCAACTAGTCTGGAACACTTGGATGGACTGTCCTTTTATCCTATTCAGTTTGTCCCTCTGTTCACTAACCCCAACCAGTCGAAGCGGATGGCTGCCACCTCTGAACCTGGTTCCGCTGGAGATTTCTTCCTATAAAAAAGAGGGAGTTTTTTCTTCCCACTGTCGCTAAATGCTTGTTCATATGGATCTTGTTGGGTTCTATCTTTCTTACTATGGACTATTTTTTGTTGAGTGCTTTGAGATGACTTTGTTGTAATTTGTGCTATAAAATTAAAGTTGAATTGAATTGAATTGAACAACTCACATTAGGGCCCATTCCTGCTTCCTCTTCTCAATTTTAGCTCGAGCTTGTTGGGCTTTCTCTGCAGCTTTCTGGAGTCTCTCCTCCTGCCGATCTCCCAATTTAATCTTTGCTCTTGGCACCACTGGCGGCACATCTGTATCTAGAGATGCACATGCAAAATGCACATACAGTACAGTGTGCGACTTTGTGACAATGGGTGTATTACACAGATTTTCTCACCCTCATGATTGTTGCTGTTTTTTGAAGTATGATTGAAGGTTTTTTTTCCTGATGGTGCAGTGTCTCTTATCTCATTACCCTGAGTGGGAGGACATTGATTCATGGCCTCAGGTAGAGGCTTGGCCACTGATGGGAGAGGGTAGGTGGACACTCTGTGGCTGCTGTGAATAGCAACCACTGTGACCACATTGATTTCCAGAGGGTTCCTATGAAATTGGAGACAATTAAAAGACAATATTATTAATGGAGAGGTGCGAAATATGAAATAATGTTATGAATTGCCATATCATTGAGTGATGGCTGCAAGTGATCCATGTTAGAACATCAAGTCACAAGTCGTAGGATCCTTTTCCCAACACATCAACAGTAGAAGGCAAGGCAAGGCAAATTTGTTTGTATAGCGCTTTTCATACACAGTGCAACTCAATGTGCTTTACATGATCAAAAACTGCAACAGAAAACATTTAACAGCCTAAAAATCAATAGGAACATTAAAATCAGCAACAAACACATTACGTTAACAGCAACATGACCAAAGTCTCCCTCTCAGTCATACGCAATAGAGAAAAAGAGAAGCTTTAACTTTGATTTAGAACTACAGGTAATACCCCGCAGAGATCCATATTCAAGGCTAGTATAGCACTCATTGGCAAAGGTTTTTCTAATGCTCTGGAGTTGTAAAATTCATTCAATTAAAAATATCTGGGTTTGGCAATTTTACAAGTAGCCTACTCAGCTACATGTGAAATTGCTTTTTAGAATCCAAGGTGAATCTTTGGTATTTAAGGTGTAAGTTAAGACTGAAGATGTAATCCCATAATAATTATTATTGCAATATAACATTTAGGTAAATTTGTATTTCTAAATACAGGAATATCTAGGTATTTGTTTCATGTATTTATTTACTATTTTTTATTTGTCTGGAAAATATTACAGGTAAAATTTTCCAACAACTAAATGGCATTATTTTAATCATTATCTTATGGTTGTTCAGTTATTCTTGAACCATTGCCGTTTGTCAAAGAAAGTCTTTTTAGGCATGATAAAGTAAAAATGCGAATCTTTGAATAAAATTATGTATTTTTCTTGAATCACTCCCTGGCCAAGATCCTAATGTGTATAATCTTCTTCTTAATACAACACACTTATTTTTCTGGTGACAATCAAGTTTTTGAAAAACTTAGTTCACAAATAACTGACACTTTTTTCAAACTGGGTTTAAGATATGATATCTTCTATTAGTCGCAAAGGGGGACAGTCAGGTGTTTCGAAAACATCTACTAGTATGGCTGCATTATTGAATTGCAATTGACATGAGGTAAAAGACAAATTTCCTTCCGAAAGAAGTGTCTCCATTATTTGAGAACTGTATGTGTCCGTTATCTATTAAAAGTAGACTGTATGAATAATTATTTGACTGTGTGTGTGTGTGTGTGTGTGTGTGTGTGTGTGTGTGTGTGTGTACCAGTCCTGTCGTTTTCTGAGTTCTATGCAGCAACGTTCCTCCTCCCAGGCCAACTCCCTCCTGACTTCTGAGACTCGCTGGGCCTTTAAATGCTCTGCTTGTTCATTAAAACCATGATTTATCTGCAACTCCTGCACATAAACAGACACACACACACACACACACAAATTGTAATTTGAATCAGAGTGATACACACAGATCGTATATTCAGATGTTTATGTACTGTATGTACCGTACCTCTGGTTTGAGGCAAACATGCTTTGGTAAGCTCAGGTTTTCATCCAGCACTTGTCTGAACTTTCTTTGAAGTTCATGGAGTTTCTTTTTTGTTTCAGTCACCGTTAGCGCAGCATCTCGCCGCACGTGGTCCTTTACCTGCCTCTGCTTGGCTGCCTCTAAACTAGATGAAGAAGAGGAAGGTGGTTGTTAGGAGTTCTCCAAGTTATCAATAAACATACCTGAATCTTTCAGAGATGGGTTTAGTGGTACAGAAATATAAATAGACATAGATAGAAAATTGTAGCCCTCTTAATATTTTAAACTTAAAGCACCTTCTGCAGGCTTTTATGCCAGGAATGGATATAATGCTGCATTTGATTGCACCCAAAACCCGGATAAATCAGACAGAACGAATTGGAAAAGTGCAATAAAACAGCCCTTGAGTTCGGGATGCCGACTCAGGAATTTGGGCAGGATGTAGGCAGCCCGAGTCGATCAAAATGACGTCTTAGCAAAATTGCACCTTACACCGTGAGATGTAAACAGTCACTTTCTCCTCAACTTTTACTTTTAAGTGTTGTCTAATTGAAAATGTAGAATAACTTTATAGTAGCATTTCCATTCCAATTTTGTTCATTTAAATTCTGCTCTGCATAATGATGCCCTATAATTCAATGCTTTCTTTCTACAGCCTATGGTTCAATGAAGCATGCAGGATTCCCCTCGCTAGTGCGTTTAAGTCATACTTAAAGTATATGACGTTTCTCTCTCTCTCTCTCTCACCCTCAAGTAGATAAAATATATAGGCATTTTGCTCCTTGAATAATATCAAAACAAACATCAGTTTTCTGAGCTTACTGAATGAAACACATTTAGCTCGAATTGACGACCTGGACCTTTCTGAGTTCCGAGTGCAATCGAACGCAGCATAACAGTAGTGCATGCCCCATTTGAGCTACCTTGCCTCAAATATATCAACAACAACATGTCCTTAGACTCTGAATACCGCCTACGAATGAAGTAAAAGACCACATTGAAACAACTCTCCTTCTACAGTATGTTTAAACACACGGAAAGTTGACCACAAATCCAAAATGTCAGTGTGCATATGTCATTAGCGCATGATAGTGATGAAGTGGAAGGCTCTACTAATGACAAAGTGAAAAGCAGAGTGATGTTGGCCCTTTAACTTTGTTCACGTTACTTCTACAACAGCGACTGTGATGGTTTTGTCATGTTTGCCTTGAGGGAGATGGCTGAACTCCCAAGGTTATATATGATGAACTAACTTATGGCCAAAGATAGCCTCATTTGTGTTAATAAGACTTCTGTAAGTGAGTCACAAAATAACTTAATATCAACATCAGGAGTTGGAAGACATTGTGGATGACTGCAGCACTTGCTACCACCTCAAAGGAGAGGAGCGAGCAAGAAGGAAATTCAGATTCAGAAACTCACATTCTTGCTCACTAAAGAAAATAAAGATGTGCGTTCTAACCCTTCCATTATTGTTTCATTTTCTATTGCATGATTTTGCAAGATGCGCGTATGTTGTAATACATATCTGAAAATATATGGGGAAAATGTTTTATTTTCAAAAAGTGCCAATAATAATCTATCTATATATCTATCTGTGTGTGTGTGTGTGTGTGTGTGTGTGTGTGTAAAAAACATCCAAAATATGTTTAGAACTAAAAATGAACTTTCTTCTGTTGATTCTTGTTTTTTTTTATTTTTTTATTTTGCCATTAAAAGACCTTACTGTTTGTGATCTAATTACTTCATGACTTTGATGCTTTAAACCAGTGCTGTTCAACTGGCGGCCCATGGGCCACAACCGGCCCACTCCTCAAACTCAACCGGTCCGTGTCCCATCTATCCATAGTTAGTGAATAAATTGTTTAATGTCCGTTAAAAACTGTACACACAAGGCTTTGCGACACTTTACGGCACTTTGCGACACTTTAAGGCACTCTGTGACAGTTTGCGGCACTTTGTGACGTTTTCCGGCACTGCTGCTTACAGCGCCTAATATGAGAAGGGTCTGTTGCTCATTATGGAAAGGCGCTTCAGATAATCGGAAGGCATGGCACATTCAAAGGAAAATGTCTGGCGGCACTTCAAGACGACCCATGCCAACTGTGACAACGACTATCCATCGGATAGGATCGGATTGTGTGCAAAATAGCCTTTATAAAGTGTTACCACTCATATCATGTACAATAACACGGGCGACCGTACAAGAAAGTGCTCCATTTTCTTTCTCACTGTTTCTCTGTTTTAATGTTGTCCTACAGTCTTTGTCACAGTCTTATAATTCTGGCCTGCGCAACCGCTTGAACGTTAAAAAATTGCATTCTCTCATATTTTTTTTTTAAAATAATTGTTTTTAGGTGTAGAGTTTGCCTCTATATTATGACATGAGTGCATACAAAGTAGTAAATTAAAAGATAATTATTTTTGTGTAGTTGAATATTGCAATAATAATGTATGTGTCAAGTGTCTTTATAACGTCATGGCTTCCCACACTTGAAAAAGGAAGGACTTGACCAGACTCAGGATTTCACTCGTTCTTACTTTTATTCTTTCCAGTGACAAGAAAGGTGAAAACCTTTGAACACAAAACACAATGTAAATAAGTTCATAATTTGTCATCAAACAAGGTAAGTTCAAATAAACACAATTTCACATCATACCATACATTTAATTTGGTAAAAGTATATTTGAAACTTTTTTTTACTAAATCAATGCAGGTAAGTAATCTGTAAAATTAGGCATTAACCAAACAGAAAACTAGGTCTACTTTTATATCCTGAAACCATTTTCCTTGTTTTATATCAATTATAGATATTACAATTTCAATTTAACAATTTCTCAACAGAAATACTTTTATATTATACTATTTCTACACATAAATCAAATATTTTCACTCTGAATTTTACATGAGGAAAATTTGCTATATTTTAAATACTAACTTACTTCAGCCCTTAAAGCAAGGGTAGGCGATTTCCTCCAGAAACACTTTTTAAGTTTTTGGTTGAGATTTTCTTTATGTCCTGACAGAAATTAAGATCTTATGTGCTCTGAA
The DNA here is from genome assembly GCF_900634775.1 of Gouania willdenowi. Classification (NCBI taxonomy): domain Eukaryota; kingdom Metazoa; phylum Chordata; class Actinopteri; order Blenniiformes; family Gobiesocidae; genus Gouania; species Gouania willdenowi. Next base: position 10,737,342 of record NC_041055.1, on the reverse strand, counting down.
AAAGGAACGGAAAAAATCTGTTAACTGTAGCAGCTGTAAACCTGTATTAACTTCGGCCAATGGAAAAAAACGAACCTTTCATTTTTAACCAATCACATCTGCCTGTGTGTGTTTAATGTTTCTGTTTGTATCATGTTTACTGTGAAGAGTCGAAATATGAGCCAAATAAGAACACACTGCAGAGTTAGAGGCAGCATGTCACTGTTAGACATAATGGAACAGATGCATTAAATAGTTTGGTTCAAGTTTAGTTGAAGGTCTCTGTAAGGTGTTGTTCCTGTGTGTGAGCCTCAGCAGCTGATTTATTTCCTTTGCTTTGTTTCACATCAGCCCAAATATCAACATGAAGTGGAATAAAGAGGACTGGAAGCATCTCCATTCTGAGGGTTCAGATGAGTTGAACAACCTCCCAAAGTCAATCTTCTCCTGATGTTCAAAAGCCAGTTTCTAATGACGTAAGACATCATGAAACACAAATTGTGCTTTATATTCCTGTGTCATTATTTTATCAGTGAATTTATATTGTTGTGAACACTGTTGTGAACAGATACCTCAGTCAACGGGTAAGTTAGTTTGTTCCTCCATGAATCATTTGTGATCTTTAATCTCTCGTCTTCAGTGTGTCTTTGACTGAAGCTTTTCTTGTTGTCCATCCTCAGAGTAAATCTTTGTCACCAAGGAAAAAATAATTATATAATGCTGAGGCCAAAGTGGATGCTCTTCTCCAGTCCGTTCAGAACCCTGGCTGGACTAACAACATCAAATGTAAGTCTACTATGCAGACATGTTGACACAGCAACCTTAAAGATAACGGTGAAAGTGTGTAATCAGCTGACTAAAAGTTTGATGTGTTTGGTTTTAGAGAAACAAAAGGAAACGAAGTCGGACCAAAGCTGGGAAAGCTGAGATGTTTGCAACAACACCCCAACATCCATCTGATTGGACTCAGTAAACATGGAAACCAACCAACGACACTACACTCATCAGCAGCAGCAGTACCAGAGCTGAATTTGGGCCGGGTCCTGCCGGAGCAAGATTATTTTGTAAATTTAGGTTTTTTTTAATTATATTTGATATATTTTAGGGTAGGCACTGTACGTAGATGACCTGAGACTATTGAGTCACTTGTAACAGATCGTTATAGAAACCAAGTGCTCCATATTTCTGTGCTCCATAGCAACCTGCACAAACAAACCAACTTGCCTTTGAAGTGCAGCTGACTTTCATCTCCAGCATAGAAAACCTTCATTCTTCAGTTATTTCAACAGAAATGAATCTCCCTTAATATTCTCCATTGCTATTTGATTTTGAGAAAACTTTGTGTTTTATCTGCACCAAAAGTTTGCAAAACAGCTTTCAGACGACTTTTTCAAACAACTCAAAGTAAGAGATTTTAATGTGAGATTATGCTTCCAAACTTAATGTGACAGCGGCCTGCTTCTAATAGTTTCTACATAAACATCTTAGAATTGATCAATACAAACAAATGCAATGTAACCATTATTGATATCAATGAGATGTCTTTCATCTTTGCTGTGATAAATTTGAGCAGCTGTTTAGCAGTCAACCATGTTATTATTGAACATAGGTTAGTGTGTGAATTATTACACTGCAATAGATCCCAGTTAGTGTGTGTTAATGTTTCTATTTGTATCATGTTTACTGTAAAGAAACTAAACATGAGCCAAATAAGAACACACTGCAGAGTTAGAGGCAGCATGTCACTGTTAGACATAATGGAACAGATACATTGAATAGTTTAGTTTAAGTTTAGTTGAAGGTCTCTGCAAGGTGTTGTTGCTGTGCATGAGCCTCAGCAGCTGATTTATTTCCTTTGCTTTGTTTCACATCAGCCCAAATATCAAGATGAAGTGGAATAAAGAGGACTGGAATCGTCTCCATTCTGAGGGTTCAGATGTGTTGAACAACCCCCCAAGTCAATCTTCTGATGTTCAAAAGCCAGTTTCTAATGACGTAAGACATCATGAAACACAAATTATGCTCTATATTCCTGTCATTGTTTTATCAGTGAATTTATATTGGTAGAAGTTAAAGGTATAAGAAAATGGTGAACGCACAATATGAAATGAAATATGATATAGGGCTCACAATAACTAATACTCACAATAAAATATCAAAAATGAAAAAAACAAACAAAAAACAAACAGATTTGTTGAAAAACAGAAGTTCCAAGGACAGTTTGGTCGGTCGCTGTTTCATCCCGACACGCAACCGACGGAGCATCTATCATGTAAACACTGCGTCTGAGTTACTAACAGTGCTTGTTTGTGATGCAAGATGGTGCCAAAACATCACATGATCTTGTTCTCTGCCAATAGTAAAAATCAATTGTAATAGTGGGTTTTTAACACATTGAGGGTAGTCACTCCGACATTTTACAACAAAATACAACAAATTGAAATACTTTGACTAAAATGTTGAGAGTTGTACCAGGATCAATCAACAACACTACTTAGTACCAAAATACATATGTATTCAGCAGAAAAAGTGCTTTTGGGGTGAGGTACTCTTTAAAGATGAGGCTTTGGTTCAATAGTTCTTTCTCTAACTTTGGATGATTGATGCCAATATTGTGGTTCTCTGCATGATTCATGTAAAATGCTTGTAAATATCACTGATCTAATGCTTACATTACCCTGTTACTAATACATGATGTCACTGATCTGCTCACTGATCCTCTTTCCTCCCTCAGATCCTGGAGGACATTTTTGATTTTGATTTTTTTGAAGAGCAAGAACGGCAGGAGTGTATTGATGAGGTAAAAATCTTGACCCTTTCTGTTCTTCTGTAGAATTATCTACTTAATAATGTGACTGTGCCCAACACTTTCAGGACCAAACAGCCGTAATTGGTGGCCAATACGGGGTCCAACAGAATCATCTTTCCACAGTCCTTCATGATCACGCTTATGCTACCAAAAAACTTCAGGGCCAGACACACTTCACCCAAATTATGGACGCCTTGCCTGAAGCTGAGAACCGGTAACCACAAAATCCAGGAACCATAAATGTCCCTCCTGTTCCTAATGTCGTCCACATGCAGGATGCACAATAAGTATGTCTTGTGACTGACTCGTGACCATGCTTTTACACTGTGTATTTGTGATTTGTTCTCTCAGAAGGAAGGAAAAGGTGACACACAAGCCGTATGTTAAAAAGCCCCTCAACGCTTTCATGCACTTCCTAAAAAAGAACAGGGCATCTGCGGAGGCGGAGTTGGGCACGAGGACGAGTGCTGTGGTGAATAAACACCTCGGTCAACGGGTAAGTTCATTTGTTCTTCCAGGAATCATCTGTGATCTTTAAACTCTGGTCCTAAGTGTGTGTGACTGATGCTTTTCTACAGTGGAAATTGTTGTCACCAGAACAAAGAGAAGTATATGTTGAAGAGGCCAGAGTGGATTCTCTCCTGCACTTATTTGCGAACCCCGACTGGAGTAATAAAATCAACTATGTAAGTCCACATACATGTTGACACAGCAACCTTAAAGATGACGGTGAAAGTGTTTTATCAGCTGACGAAAAGTTTTATGTTTGATTTTAGAGACACAAGAAAAAACGAGTGTCGCCCAAAGTTCGTGAGGAGAAAAAGAAATAATCACCCCAGCATCCATCAGACAGGAATCAGAAAACATGGACACCACTCAACAACCCTACATTAATCACCATCAGCGGCACCAACAGCACCTACTGGACTTTCTCTCTCTTCTATTGTAAATCACACGTTTTGTAAATAAAATGTCAAATTAAATATTTAAGTTTTTTATTTAAAAATACAAACGTGAACTCACAGACACACACCACCTGTTTCTACACATGTCTAACTACCCCTTTTTAAGTTAAGTATTTAAGCAAATAATACGTCCACCATCACTAACCACTAAAGGTGAAAGTAACAGATTTACAAATACTCACGTTACTGGAATTGAGTTGCTTTTATGGTACATGTACTTTTTAAGTGATTAACAGACATTGTGAAACTACAAAAAATGAAATGACCAGACAACAATCAAATGCATCACATCATAGCCGACCAACCAGATTAAACGTAATGCACTGTGCCAAAACAGCATTAGATGAAGGTATTTAGTAATTAAGTTCCAAATTGCAAGATTAGGTTTCTTCCTTTTTAAATTTATACATGAGATGTTTACTGTATGCAAGGGAACCGTGGTAAGATTTATCACCAAAAATAAACGTGGGGATGAAAGTAACAAGAAACCTTTACTGTAATATTTAATTAAGCTTATTTTTAATTATACTTGATTTTTTAATTATGTATGACTTACATGTACTTGTACTTGTACAATTTCATTCAGTACTTCTATTTGAGTAGGATATATCAGTACTCTTTACTCCTCTGCTTACTTAAATAAAATGTATAACAGAGTGATTTATCACCTTCAAATAACAGGCCACACACACACAAGAGCCAAACTGAGGAAATCAACTTGAAAACCAACAAATAAAAGTATGGAGCTATTTTTAGTTGAGATAATACAGAATATCACAACAGGGACACTGAACATAAGGAATATTCACACTGTTAAAACAGTCTACAGGAGTTTTACTAGTTACAACACAAAACCCAACAAATTAAAGAAAAAGTGCAGTTTCTATCGAATTCTAAAGAAATCAAAAGTGATACTTCAAATCAAGTAAAAACCCTTCTATGCATTCGTCTATGCCGGGATACCACATCCCACAATGCAATGTGCCAAACTTTTCCAACAATGTCAATAAACCAAATGTTTACAGTGGACATCAAAACAAAGTTTCGAGCAACAGTTTCAACCTTTTCCATCTTTTTTTGCTGATCATTGGTTTATCGATCTGTGAGGCCACAGCTATACCTCTGTTTTAGATACTTTTGTCACTTACAGAGATGTCTTGTTTGCCACAGCTCATCGGCTTTATTCATCAACAGCTAACGACTCATTTGATTAACATCATTCAGCACGTACATGTTATTGTAGCTGAATGGAAGCCAAACATAAGTAAGTCATTAAAATGTGCCGAGTATGATTAAAATATCTGCACAAGTTAAGTCATTTTTTTTTAAACAATTTGAGGCCATTTTGGCTTATTTTTACCCTTTTTCTGCAGCTACGTCAAACTTTCCATATTTTATCCTTTTTTCTTGACATATTTTTGCTCCTTTTAATGCATTTTTGCGACATTACTCCCATTTCTGCCACTTCCCCATCACATTGAAATGCCTTTTCTGCACTGATAAACCCTTTCCACCACTTTTACACTTAATGTCACATATGTTGACCCATTATTGTTACTGTTAACCTCTTTTCACCATATTTCATGCTTACTTTTGCCAATTTATCCACATTCACGCCAGTTAAAATTGTTCTCACATTTCTGCCAATTTTAGACCAATATTGTCTAAAAAAAAAAATAAAACATAGCGGACCGGACCAGCCCACCAAGACGATGCCCACCCATGTATATTAGGGCTGGTACCTCACGATATGATACTGTCATTGCCCACGGTAACAATTATATCACGATACAGCGATATCATATATTATGATATCTGTCACTGAAAAAATTCAGAATTTATTGACTGCACTGAATCCATTTCACAGGAAATACAAAACATTGTATGAATGACAGACAAGTAAAAAAAGTGTATCTTCTTAACACACACACACGCACATGTGCACGCGCACACACACACACACAAATCACCAGCCCTGCACTAAGAAATGTTAAACACTAAATAAACAGGTTTTTTTTGCACCCGCACATATACCCCTTTATAACACTGCAGAGTATGCACACCTCTTTGTACATCCAACCTTCAAACACATACTTCTTTGGCCATAATTGACAACTCTACTTAAGCCTCCACTATATGAATACATACTTCCGACAGGCACTGTACTTGTAGTTGTAATGACGGTTTTATCAATAACTTATTTGACCATTGGAGGTTTGCTGTTGTGGGTCAGAGAAGAGGATGCTCTATTTAAGTCAAAATAACACATAGCATAGCATACAGCATTCCCCAGTGGCTTGTAATCCTCTGCTCTTCTCATCGTTGCCCTGCCCCCGCCCCCAACACACCTAAATATCAAAACATCAGTGACTTGCAGTCAGAGTAGGCAAAGAAGGCAGTGCCTACCCAAGGGTCAATTTGTTTTATTTATAATATATTTATAAATTATTTATTTTTCCATTTCCGATAGCCTACAATACCTATAAGTTTGAAAGTGTCCGCATTTTGAGTGTTTCATAGCCCAAATTACTAAACATCGCTATTTCCTGGAACGGCTGTGTCAAAGAGCAACCGTAGCAGTGGAGGCAATCAATGAGGCAACCAGGCTCCAGAGTTTTGATGCATCAGGTTTTTGTCTTTTTATTTTCCATTGGCACCACAAGCACAGTGCATTTCAATCTCCACTCAACTCACTACTGACCAGAATGGAGGTCCCTATATACAGGTCCATCTTTAATTAGCCTGTACCAAGCATGGGGTGACATTTGATTTACATATTAAAAGTACAACATAAATATTTACACAAATAATTCTTAACAGACACCATCATAAACAATAACCCTCTATTAATATAATTACCCTTATTCAGATCCCCTAAATGATTAAACTAATTATTTACATTGATTTCTAAACATCAAGCTCCCCTGTTCCTTAGTCCCTCTTGGTCTCTCCCACCTGGAACTATAAAAAGGTGTCCACAGCCCCCGGGGAATTCTTTCACCAGGACACCACAGGAAAGAGGAAGAGGCCATGCACAGGTAAGCATTGCTGTATTGCATTTCAATTCAATTCAATTCAATTCAAATCTTTATTTCGGACACAGCGGCGGTCCATAGAAACAACAAAGTACAGAAGACATACACATGTACACCAAAACAGACAGATATTCCAATATCACATATTTACGTATAAGCTAAAACGCCAATGCCTCCAGAGCCTTGAAGTGAACCGAAGTGTACTCAGGGCAGGGTTTGCCAGTGCAGAAATGATGCCATTTTCAGATTTAGATATTCTACACATAAAGCTGAACATAAGGTTCCTGAGTACAGCAGGACATGTAGAAACACCAGCACTCACAAACATTTGGCTTGCACTGCTCCGTCTCAGCACATTGAGCAGCATCCTCAGGCCATCATTATATGCCACCTTAAGTCTCTGCATGGAACTCCTTTTGTAGTGCCGCCACAAGTGGGCAGTATACATTGGGGTGAAAAACGTTTTAAAAAGAGTTATCTTAACAGGCACAGAGCACATACTAAATTTTCTCTTCAGCATATTAGCCTGTGCATACATCATACGGCATTGTCTTTGTATATCCCTATCATCAGACAGGTCGTCACTCAAATAATGTCCAAGGTATTTAACTTCCTCACACATTTTAAGGACAGTACCAGAGAGAGAGAAGACAGGAAATGATAACTCTTTGTCTTCCTTGCTTCTGACGATCATTATGTTACTCTTTTTACCATTAAATTTAATGTCAAAGTCAGAGCCATATTGGGAACATATTCTGAGTAACTGCTGGAGGCCAGCACTGGATGGACACAGGACAACCAGATCATCTGCGTACATCAGGTGGTTCACAACAGCATCTCCAACCATACAGCCTGTTCTGCAACTGTTCAGTTGGTTGGATAACTCATCCATATAAATATTAAAAAGAAATGGAGATAAAATACCCCCCTGCCTAACTCCATTACATACGTTGAAGGGAGCAGATGTAAAATCACCCCATTTCACGTACATTGTCTGGTGTGAATACCAGAAAATGAGGATTCTTATAAGTGACATAGGAACCCCTCTATTTTGCAATTTAAAAAATAATTTTTCATGATTCACACGATCAAAGGCCTTAGAGGCATCAATAAAACACATAAAAATCGTGGAATTTTGTCTGTTGTAAAAGTCTAGAATCTCTTTAAGAGCAAAAATACATGTATCTGTCCCATGTTTAGGTTTAAAACCAAACTGGTTGTTGGAGGTCAGGATAAACTGTTCCAGCCTATTCAATATTGTCCTCTCCAAAACCTTGGATAGGATACTGGCCAGGGCTATAGGCCGGTAGTTATCTGAACTGTTAATTTTCCCAGATTTATTTTTGATAATTGGCATTAGTAAAACAGATAAAATAGAATCAGGTAAAATACCATGGACTAAAAACCCCGTAAAGCAGATGGCAATTAGGGGACAGAGTTTTCTGCTCGCAAATTTTAAGTGCTCCGCACTCAATCACACCCAGAATAAGAGAACATATTTAATGGTTTTATCTATCATGTCACTGCTAAGTTATTTATCAATTATCTTAAAATGTATTTTCTGTTTTTATCACTAGATGAATGCTGAAACCCTGTGGCCTGAACCATGTGCTTCATCACCTGTCTTCATGATGTCAATTTAAGCAAATTCATTAAATCACTACAACAGAATGTGTCTTCTTAATTTCATTAAGCACTGCCAGTCTGTTCACACAATTTACCATGTATACATTATAACAGTCCATGTGTAACGTCACCTCGTCGTTACAGGCTGCAGTCTCACGCTGCTGTAAGGCAGGAGGAGGCCACGCCCTCTCCGAAAAGCACATTGCTGCTCTGCCTCTGTTGCCATAGCATGTTTTTATGTGTTTGCACATGCACAGTCAGTTCCCCAAGATGAAAACCATTTACGTAAAAAGGCAGCTCTCTATGCTGTCTATGGACGTAACCGTTCTATACTAAATGCTATACGTACGGTGCATTAGTGAATTGATATCACGTGACCGCGGCTGCTACGTTCTCTAGCTAGTGGGCGGGATAACACTACAGGCAGGATGACAGCGCTAGAGACAATAAAGAAACTTTCTTTTGAGGAAAAACAACAGCTTTTAAAAAATGGGAGAACAACACCTGAGTTACCAGACCTTCAGCAATGGTAAGGTCAGAAAATTGTATTGTATTGTGTTTTTCACAGTGAATGGAAGGATTGCGCCGTGTTTCTGTGTTTCCAACACAATCAACGAATGTGCTGCCATGTCATGATATCTATCTTGTTGGGAGAGTATGGAGGCTGTATTAAATATTTGTTTATGTTTCTTTAATGGTGTTTCACGATGTTGATTTTGTTAGATAGCTAAATGCTTCTTCATGTGGATCTTGTTGGGTTTTTTTCTTTCTTATTATGAATTTTATATTTTGATAAACGCATTGAGATGACTTTGTTGGAAATTGCTTTATAAAAATAAAGTTGAATTGAATTGAATTGACACTTGCCAGCAGAAACATATGAAATTGTCTTTGGTGGTCTCGATTTGCAACCCCCTGCCTACCCAACCCTACTGGTCACGGCATGTCACTGCAAAACATTTAGCTGAACAGTCTAAACACTGACCTGTAGGCTGCTGGGTCCTCAATGTCCAGAACCAGTGACTTGCTCTCTAGACCCACCTGTTAATTTAAATATCATGTAAGTGTCAACACATTTTAATTATGTTGGTTACATGAACATCAAGACTTTGCAAAGGTGTGTTATAGAAACTCTCTGTGGTGACAATGTACAAAGTCTAAATAGTTGAGATAAAAAAAAAAAAAATCAGATATTTTGATGCACCGTAGGCTCAGTTTTGAATGTATCAAAAATCTGTGTGGATCAGTCTGAAGATGAGCTGTAGCAAGTTTAGACTTCATAATTTGCAATTGATTTAAAAGTAAAAACATTTCTTCAGTGCCATTTTGGTGAAAGTCGCAAATCTGTTGCACATATTGTTGATTTGTTGTGAATTTTCAACATTTTTACCTTTAGAGACTTGCTGTAGCACCACCTTTAGGACTATTGGCCTGATGTTGCAGCTGAGGCAATCTGACATGGGACTAGACCTTTGTGGAAAACATTGGTGATTGTTCGAGCACAGGAAGCATGATTTGCTTCAAGGAAGAAAAATAACATGCAGGATACAATAGGTTTTCACAAACTTAGGCTGCCGGCACCTAAAAACCTACTTGGTCATTTAATTTAATTGATTCATTATTGAATCAACTAGAACGCATATGATCAATAGAAATGAGGAGAAATATTGTATATAAATAATCCATAAAAATGATGTGTATGCCTGCATGCACATGTGCACATCATCTGAAAGGGTAGAAAAAAAACTTGTTCTAGGTAAACATTGCGGTGCGTCATTTGTTGTCCTTCCAATTGTTATTCTTGTTACCAACATCATTTTTCTTTGTATTGTTAACAAAAACATGCTGTGGCAGGTGTTTCAAGTAGCATATCCATCAAAAATACATAAGGCTTATTAATATGACCGTTGTCATGCAGAATGCTAATTGAAAGGTATACTGACACTTGGTGAAGGAATCATGGCAGCCTTTCTCTGCAGGCTGCTCTGTAGCTCCTCTGGTGGACGCCTTGTAAAGGAAAATATGTTCCCGTCATCTCCAGCAGTTAAAACAAAGAGGTCGTCATGGCTGCAGCGGATGTGGTGCAGTTGTCCATTCTGATTATCATGGAGGCTGAGGACCCAGTAAGATTGCATGGAGGTGAGGCTGAGGTCACCTGGTTGCAGAGGGTAAACTCTGATGGAACCTGAATGCATGCCACAGAGCAGCAGCTCTCTGCTGGAGCTGTAAAACACCAGGAAGGACAAGTCAGGTATAAAGTGGAATTTTGAGGTATACTGGTAAACAACCTTCAATCGCACACACAATTAATCATCTGTTAAATCAGGGTTTTAACAAAGCTGCCTGATGTTTTAACTGTCAGAGGGGATTTTAAAAAGATACACTTACTCATCTAATCAGTTAAAATGTCTATGAAGTTTCTCTTAACATGATTCTGATGTTGAGTGTAAATAAAAGTGGGACGATATTTCAAGCGACAAGATATCACGGTATTAAAACGTCACAAAGTGTTACATTGAGTGGTATCTCTTGGGGGAGTCAGATTAAAAAATAAATCCACATGATCTCCTATACACCAGATTGTTATGATTAGTTTTTATTTTTCATTGAGTTAAAAAGTTCATACCCCGAGTATGTAAGTATTTTCAGGGTTAATTAAAGTGATATAAAACCATTATTATTTTATAGTTATTAGTCCAACTGCATTTTCATTGCCTTTTTTTCCTTTAAAAAATATGGTATTGCATCGTTTGAGTTCAGGATACGATACAATGGATGATAATGGGCTCACTCTGTGTATCATCCCGCTCCTAATAGTAAATTAAAGTCCAGTGTTAATATACAGGAAAGGGCTGGACTTGTGTCCAAAAACTCTGAACGATTTAATACAATAAAGCTATAAAATCTTGTTTTGTCATCCATCTGAAGTTAAACAAGATCCTCTAAAATATTGACAGATATTTGAACATGGACATCATTTTCAGCCTTTCAGCTCTGCAAACTGAATTTATAATGAAAGAGTCAACTTGTTAGTTTGATCTCCGTCTACCTGAAGGTGATTGAGCAAATTGGGTCATTGTCTGCATTGTGGATTGGTAGAAAGTGAAAAGGTTCATCCTTTCGCTTTTCTGGTTCCTCGTCTTGATTCTCTGAGAACTTACAATGATACAAATAACCTGAGTCAAAGCCACCCTGTGCGACAAAGAAAAGAACAAAAAGATTCAGTGTCATAATAAAACTCCTCAATAATACTCATAGGTTATATTGGCTCATAAAAATGATATTATAACCATAATCATTTATAATAATTAACTCAAAAATCTGCCATTCTTTGTTGTGTTTAAACAGAAACAGTTAGCTAGTAGCAACAAAAAATGTAAGGTACAGTGGTCTATGGAATATAGACCACAATAGAGAAGGGTGTTAGACATTCCTGAATATTTTTCATCAAATTTGATTCTTTGAGACATTCCATAAAAATATGTGTCTATGAGTACCATGGAAAGCCAGAAATGGTCTGGCTCTGAATAGAAACCACAATAGAGAGGACTTGGAGGATCTGGAGTGTAGATTGGTGGTAACTCTTCCTCCTTTTCTTCCTCTTCTTCTTCGTCTTCTTCTTGTTTAGCATCAATCAAGGTTAAAAGCTCTTTTGCCTTTTTCTTCTTCTCCTCTTTTAAAGCTTGAAGTCTTAAAATTTCTTCCTGTCTCTGTAAAAGCAGCAACGCACATGACACAACTCATCTTCATTCAAAGGAGTTTTTTTTTTTTTTTTTAAAAAACCTTTAAACAATGTCTTTGGGCTTCAGACCTTGATTCTAGATTTGATACTCTGGAACCTGAATGACCTCCTGTGCAGCTCAGGCAGCAGGAAGGTTTTAAGTGGCTCCTGATCCTTGGGATTGGGACAATTCACTTCAACCACATGCCCACTCCAACACAGAATGAGCAGTCTGTTATTGCTCTGTGTTAAGACAACAAAGAAAAAATCGATTGAATAGTTGTTTTTTTCAGCAGACACAATCGTTGCAGCACTATATGGTGAGGATGTTGAATAAGACTTACATGGGATGCAGGAGACCACTCAAGTGCCTGCACTGGGCTGGGAACATGGATGAAGCCGATAGGAAGGTACTTTTCCCCAACAGAAAAGAAGAACACTGTTCCGTCTGCGCTCTGAGTAGTTACAAAAAAAGACTTAAGGTTAGAAATGTTTTATTTATTCATTACTCGACTATTTAAACTCACCAAGCTACACTTGCTGAAATTGCACTGGAAAATAAAGAGGTTACAATGTTTACAATATAGTTCGTTATTGATGTGTCATAGTGGTTTAAGTTCTTGTTAAAGACAGTTCACCTGTATAACAGTCATAATCAGAGGAACAAAAATCTGACATCTACGTTCATTATTTGAGACTCGGATTTTATAAATTAAATATAGTACATGTTTTCAGACTTGGAGAACAAGGGATAAATCCACAAGGATAGGCAGTGTAGTGATATAATCAAAGGGCCGTGTATTCTAATGTTTAGCAATGTCACAAAGTTCTGTTTTAATCTATTTTAGATATGCTTTCAGAGTAGTAAGATGTCTAAAGGTAGGATTGTTTACATCAGTGGTTCCCAAACTGGAGGATGTCATGAATGAATTAATTCATTTTATTGCATAATTGTGACCATTACCAGCCCTCTCTAAGGAAGGATAAGAAACACTTAATTAAAGGGAGAATATAAAAACAGAGGGCAGTGTTACACCTAAGTGAGGAGAAAGGGAAGAGGGAGTCAGCGTAGGAAAATGGTTCGGGGTGGGGAAGAACTGAGAACTGTCAGTTTTATTGTTGGACTTAAACTCATGATGTAACACCTGCTTATTTTTCATTATATCATATCATATACAGTATCATATCTACAGCAAAATTCAATAAAACTGCACAACTAAACCTCTTCTTACCCCTGTAGCCAGGATCTCCCCATTACGCTCATAAGCCAGTGCAGTTACAGATTCACTGTGAGGTTTAAAGGCCTGTTTGAGGCGCAGTTTGCCATCTTCTTCACAGCTGCTTCTGGATAGCGCATACAAACTCTGAGGTCTGTATAGCTCCAATAAACGAACGACTCCATCCTCAAAGCCCGTTGCAAGCAGACCACTGCTCGCTTTCACCTAACAGTTGAAACCAGAAAAGTATTGATGATGTCTAAGTTGTCAAGCTGGTTTTACTGTGAAAGGTGAATAAATAAAACTGAAATGTTTAAAAATGCAAATTTAGATGCCAGCAAATATACCCATGGTGGAGCCCAGCTGATGGTAGTCCCACTTTGGTTGAAGCAACTGGTGGTCAATTGTTTTTTTGCCAAGAAGTCAAAAACTTTGACTGAGCCTGAGAAGAGAAGCAGGATAGTGTTGAACCTATACAAGCAAAAACTCAACTTCTATAACTTCTAATATCTAATACTAATGACTTAAAAATATCATCAAACTCAATCTAAACACTGAGGGCTGGTTTCACCTACTGAGGTTTCAATAAAACCTGAACTCAAATAATCTAATTATATTAATCATCACTAATCTAGTGTCTTCTTAAAGCAGAACCAAGTAACCTTTTCACCTTAATAAAACCTTCTCGTAGTTCCTGTGAGGGTAATACAAGTGTTTATGGGGTGATTGGGGGGTCTTTCATCTCTCCCTGCTGTCTCTGGCCAGAAAACCACACTTGCAACTTTCCCTGCCTCCGATCCGGTGGCAAGACGTACTGCTTTACGACAGCCCAGTACAAACTAATGCTAGATTATGACCAGCCCCGTGGCTGCACACGGTTGTCTACAAATTCACTTTTCTCAAACTTATATCATGGTGGAGGCTGCCAAAAAAAGGCAGAGAAGATCTTTGTCTGAGGAACGGAGCAACTCCATGCAGTGACAGCTCAGCAGTAACACACAGCAATCACACACACGGTCGTCGCGGCAACAGGCACGCACACTCGCAACCCAGCCCTCCATCAGGCAGCACACACACAAATATTCATCCATCTATCCTTCCATTTTCAGAGCCGCTTTGTCAGCACACAAACAAACACACCACATACATTGCCACACTCCCTTCCGTGTTACTCCCATTCATTTATTTCACTTGTCTCTCTTCCTCAAACTGTTGACATGGTCACATGGGACTATGTGTGAAAGCACCCTTAGTGTCACTGTTGTATTAGGATTTTTCAGTGATCGATTGCTACCGTCTTGGGAGAGAAAAGCATGTAGCTGTGGCGTGGGGCAGGTGGCGGGGGGTGCAGAGTTTTTACGACAGTGGCATAACCAAAAGGAACCTTTAGGGGCAGCGCTAACTGCATGCTACTTAGTTCTGCTTTAAGACTTTATTCAAAATCTGGATGCTTCTTTGTTTGTCTAGTTCCAGACAACATAATACAGTTTTAGACTAATGAAATCATGGACTGGTCCGATCATGTTTTGATTAAGATTGTGCACATTATGCAAAAGGTGATTGTAAATGTGGAAATGATCGGAAAGGGGTTAAACATTTAGCTATACATTTCATCAGTTAACATATGTTTGTGTGGCACAGGAGTTTGACCTTTAATTTGGAATTGAGGGAAAAAGAGAGAAAAAACAGCAAAAATGTAAAGACATCTAGACAATAGTTCAAGACTTTAGAATTGTACGTATTTGTGTTCATATAACACTTCTAATGACACTCAAAGTGCTTTACAGAAACCATAATTAATTCACACCAGTCATAAAGGTGGTGGTAAGCTACATTGTAGCCACAGCTGCCCTGGGGCAAACCACGCCTATTCATGCACAATTCATACCCATTCATACGAGGCCATGTGTGAAAAGTGCCTTGCCCAAGGACACATAAGCAATGACTGGGATAGAGCGGGATTTTCCCCCGAAATTAAATCGAGGGAGAAAGTCTGAGCAATATCTGCAACGATAATGCTAAACCAATAGTCGGAGCACAGACACGTTGATTAAACACCAGTTTTTACAATTTTTGTATAATTCTGTATAACCGGCCTCTGGCCAAGTTTAGTATAATTCTTTTTCGAGACCTGGATTATAGTAAAACTTCAAAAAAGGAGATTATGTTAAGGATATTATAAGAATCTGAGATTATTCCATACTAATCCAAGGAAAAAAGCAATTTCTGTAAATGTCAAGTGTGTGTGTGCTTGTGTGTGTGCGTACTCACGGTCAGGAGCTGTCGTGGCCATGAGGTGTGATGTTTTACAAACATCCAGACCGTGGATTGACCCGGCATGGAAAGTAAACAGGCACTCTGGATCTGGAGTCTGCACATACAGATGTAACCACAGCCTTTGTTTCACTGTTTAGGACCCACCATCACTTCTTAATAGCAAGCCACAACACAAATGGAGTCATATTTTACTTCTCAAATTCATTTAAATAACATGTTTTGTTTGAACCTGTGATCATAAAATCACAGGCAGGTTTAAACAAAGATAAGGGGCCAGCCTAAACCCTGAAAAATATAAGGTGGTCAAATGTATTTGGCCCTATAGTGTGTCTCTGGCTGCCATTTGTATATGCAAGCTGAAAACTAGGGGAAAAATGTGGAGTAAAAAATACATTACAAAATTACCTTTTCATTTGAAAACCTATTTCCTAATTAGTGAAAAGCAATGTTAGTTAGCGGGAAAAAAGTACTAAATTGTTGCCATGTGGTGATGCCTAAATAGACTGTACTCTAAGAAAAAGTTAGTAGTAATACCCTTCAAAATAAAAGCAATGGACTTTCACCCACAGGCAAATAGCCTACTTAGGACCTTTTACCTATTTATCCCTTTTTCTCATTATATATTAAATTGTTTTTAGTCGTCTATCATTAAATATAATTCTAAGGACTGAAACTAAACTAAACTAACTCAAAATGTAATGTAAAAATGGTACAATGCTGTTACGCCTGGAAAGGCTCTACGACAGACATCTGTGACCCACCCCAACAGTTGAGACACCAAAGCCAATAATTGTCGGAAATAAAAAAATAAACAAACATGTAAATGATCTGAAAATCAATTCAGGGAAACCATCTTCACTCACAGTGTTGGTGAAAGAAAGGTCCAGTTTCCAGATGGCTCCATTGGAATCCTGTAGGAACACACCGTACAGACTCTAGCGTTATGGTGCATTGTAGACACAAGTGTTGATGATTTTGCATCTGACCTGGGCAAACCAGATGAAGGAGTTGGGCAGGGGGCTCCTCACCACAGATGACAGGCAGACATTGTGTCCAACTACCAGCTCATTAATGGGTTCCATTTCTAACCTTCCACTGTGTGTGTCAGCCATGTTGATTTTCTCAATGTCCCAGCCCTGTGGCAGAGTTACATAGTAAGACATACACCTTACATACAAATAGAATAATGGTGTGGTTTCCACATGCAATAACAGATTTGTTCTTTTAAGGGTCAATTCAAAAATGAAATGAAAGCAGCTCCAAATGAAGAACTAATAATGAAGTTCCTTCATTAGTTCAAAAGTAATGAGAGACTTGTTCTTGTGATGTTGATGAGTCATACATTGACAATTATTAACACAATAGTGGTTTGTTGGCATCAGTTGAATAATGCTGTGTGAATGAAAGTGTCTGTAGGTGGTGACCCTGTGACACACTGGCATCCAGTACAGCAGAAATGGGCAACTTCTATTACAGCGGGGGCCACAAAAATATGATAGTTCGATCCGAGGGCCACATTATCCATATTAATGTCAGCGTTCATAATAACAACCAATCTGTTCATAAATAAAGGAATAAACAACAAGGTTTTTATGTGAATTTGTATGTTGTAATTTTTTGTCTTTTGTTTGTATTTTGTATATTTTTCTGTAATTTTGTGTATCTTTGTTGTTTTGTGTGTTTTAGGAATTCATTTTGTGTAGTTTTTTTTTATTTGAGTGTTTTTTTTTTGTAGTCAATGTTTATGGAGTAATTTTTGGTATATTTGTTGTCCTTTTGTGTATTTTTTGGCTATTTATAGGTTTTTAGAGCAATTTTGTGAATTTCTGCTGTTTTGTGAGTTTTTCTATTGTCTTATGTGTTTTTGAAGTCATTTTGTGTGTTTACTTTAGGGGCCACACAATATTAGACAGATAGCCGCCTGTAGCCAATACTGTCTCCTGCCTTGTCGGCATGAATAAGCTGCATGTGATCCCCTATAAACCTGCTCAAAATAAAAGACGTAGAGAAGATTAATCGTACCCTGATCACCCCATCAGAACCGAAAGTCATCAACAGTCCATCTTCTAAGGAAAAGGGCTGTGCTGTCCCCACATGACAGCTCTGCCGCTCTATTCGGCAGATCTCCACTTTGATGGCCTCTCTATCCCACAGCAGCAGGTTACCCCATTCTGTACCTGTTACCACCTAACCAGGAGAAGACTCAGTCAATTCAGAACCAAAAGCACTGGTGAAGTAAGAAACCAGTCAATTTGTTTGTCGTGAACCATTAAATGGACCAGAATATTAATGGTATTAAAATCATCGGAGGAAAATGTAGTTAAAATCTGTCCCTAACATTTGCTTATTGGCCTTATGTTCAGTAAAAATATAATTGACCTGTCATTGGTTTGACAAAGTTGTAGCTATATATTTCATGTGTTTTCTGACTTAAGAGAAAGAATGTTTTGTCAGAAGTAGGGGGGGTTTAGTTGTTTTTAACATGGGGGGACAGGAGCGGAGAGTAGAAATATTTGCGTACTAATGGCACCAACAAATCAGAGCTGTTATGAATATACACAAACTTGACCAAAAACAAATTGTGACATCAAATTATTCACACAAATGACCTTTATCTGACTTCCAGAAGCTAGTACAGAGATAGTGAAAATTATAAAAAGCTGTCCCTGTGAATCCTTATTTTTCTGCTCCAAATGAAGTATTTAACAGTGCATTTGTTTTTAATTTCTTTACTAAAATGCATGTGTCTTACACTACATCAGCAACAAGATGGTTTCTACAACTGATTTTACTGTATCAACCGGTGACAGAAGTCAGGCTCAGTTTAAATTGGTCACAAAGCCAGAACACATCTCTTTTCTCTAGCAGAACTTTATCCTAGTTTCCTAAACACATGAAGAAGCTGGTTGTAGGATCTGTATCAATTAGCAAATGCCACATTAGGATTGTCTTTGGCTACAAGCATGAAAGGAATCTGAGCTGAATGTCATCTCTGAACTGAGAAAGTTATAATGCCAGGTACTGCATAACTGGAGCAGGTGACCTACCTTTCTATCAGGAAGCTCCACGAATCCCTCTACGTCAGTGGCTGATGTTTCCCCAAAAAATCCCATAACCCCTTGCAATTTGAGACCTGTGAATGTGGGAGAAATAGTCCAAAACCTAAACAGGATGCAAAAAGAAGAAATAAAATCACACAATGTCACATAAGGTCTTTTTTCACAACAAAAGTCTTCACTAACTAATGTTTTTTGAAGGAGGTAGAAAGCAGGATTTTTAAATCCTGGCCTGAGGAGTTTGTTGATTACTCTGATGACTTGAAATATGCATTTGTAATATTAATATTTTTTCATCCTCTAAAAAGTCTTTATCTTCATAATTATGACACTCCTGCCAAATAACATGAAGATACATGACAACCTGAGAAAATAACAAACATGAAAGAAATTCTTTATGTTTACACAATGCAATGATATCAGTAAACAAGTTCTTTACAGACAGACACCACTCTTTAAAGCTGGGGTATGTAGAATCGTGAGGCGCTCCACGCTCCCCTCCTAAACAAAACTTGTGCGCACGCGCACACTGTGCAACTCTTTGCGACTGTTTTCTCCATAGAGACGAGTAACAAATGTAGGAACTTCATCTTGTGTTATTGGAGAGTTTTCTGATGTTTTCGAGACATAAAAGCACGTATCACTCACTGCTGTGAGGACAATAAGAGGGTCAGAGTCACAGCTGCTTCGCAAACACAAGCAGTCATTTCTCAGCTGAGCAGAGCAGACACTGCGTCCACACTGCAGATGAATTGGGTCTGTTATTTCCACCTTAGATCATTTTTAATAAGCTAAATATTCCGTCTGTTCTCACTCTCTCTGACTCGAGGCGGACTGCGCTGACTGAAAGCAGACCACTCGCAGTTCGCTGCACACACCGACCCTGTGGACTCTGTTCCTCCTGAACACGTTTTTGCCTTTATTCTGTTGCTTCTCCATCTCGGTCTTCCTTTTTCCTCTTGATTTGCCGTGTAACTGCTGTGCCAAAAGCCGGATAAGAGACTTCAGCTAGAATATAGAGCCATGGGACTGTCCCTACTCTCAGATCCAGAAAGCGCATCAACTTTTGAAGAGCAGCTTGAGCAGCCAATAATAATGCTTAAAACAGCTCATGAGATCACCCTGTTGGTAGAAACATCTCTGATTGGCTGAAGTCCAGCATCACACTCGTGCATTTTTAAAGATCATTTACAGAGCCAGGAGATGGAGAAGAGATTCACTGTCCACTCAGAACACTGGATTACAATATGCAATACAATATATTAAAAATGATTATGGATTTTTTACCAAATAAAACAAAAAAAAAACTTACATACCTCAGCTTTAATCAGTGTGGACTCGTAATAACGGTCACAAAAGCTTAAATGTTACACAATAACCTTGCCTGGGAATTGTTTGAAAAGATGATGCTCAATTCACGTGTTCCTTTGCAGATTAGTTGCTTTTAGAGCTATAATATATTCTTTAAACTGAAAAACTAAAAAAGTTAGAAAAATACATTTACATACATTTTTTTTTATGAAGCATAATTTTATTAACACGAGTATTTCTTTTTATGATTTGCTTTTATAATTTAAAAATGTCATCTTTTTCCCCCATACCTGTATATTTGCTGGAATTTTCCAAATATTTATCAAACTATTTTTATATCTGTTTATTTATTTTAAAAACAATGTTTTTCCCTGACATTTTTCAAAGCAGTGATTTGTGGTGTTCAGTTTGTTAGTTTCAGTGGAATTTTATTGGATTGAAATGCCAAAGTTCAAACTCACTAACGTGTCCTGATTCAGTATATAATCCTTTTCATTTCAATAAAACAGCAGCTCAGGATTAAAAACAAATAAATACGAGATTAAACCGTCAGGGCTCTAATTATAATGAACAAGTTCAATATTTCTGTTATTGCATCAGAATCAGAATCAGAATCAGAATCAGAATCATCTTTATTCGCCAAGTGTATGTTGTACACACGAGGAATTTGACTCGGTCAACTGTGCTCTCTCCAATAGTGAAAACAAAAATTTTTCAACAATAAACAATCAGCTAGAAAAGATGATAATAAGTATAAACATAAGTATAAATATAAACAGTAGTTAGACTAGAATGTGCAAATAACAAGATGATAATAATAATAATAATAATAATAATAATAATAATAATATAAAAAATAATTAAATAGATACAAAATAAAAATTAAAAAATAAGATAAAAGAAGGAAAATAATAGAAAAGAAAGATAATAATAAAATATAATAATAATAAAAGGAAAATAGTGCAGTAGAGCATTGATAAGTAGTGCAGTAGAACATTTAAATTAAAGGTATGTACATGAACATTCTCAGTGTCAGATTGATCCAAGGTTGTTATGTTTGGTTCCAGGGTTTTTTCACCATAACAAGATGATATCAGTCAGATTGAGCTGTTTGTCATTCAAAGTGCTTTGTTTCCCCAGGAACCTTGAAGCTTTGAACTAGTATTTATCATAAAAATGTGCTCTTTTTTATTTCAGTGAAGTACATAAAGCTTTATTCATATTTACATCTTAGTCGTTTACATAAAATACCTTCTTGTGAAGAAAAGCCACACCTGGAGCCACTGGTGCTCCTGCTGCACCTTCTGTACTTAGCCTGGAATCCATCCGAATCTCCTTGTATTATTATATCATGTTTAATACAGGCGATTACAAAAAGTAAGGAAGTGGGTGTGGCTTATCTCCAGGCTAGTCAGGGGTAATCATTGTGTTCCTTACTTGACGTGTCCAGTTCCTGATGAGGTGAGCAGTTCTGGGTTGTGTGGGGAGAATCTGACTCTATAGACTTCTTGTGAGGATGCCTTGCACCTCAGCATCACTTCCTCATGTCTCCAGTCCCACAGAGTCAGCATGTAATCTGGGGCTCCGCCCACACTGGCCAGTATGCTGCCATCCAGGTTAAAGTCCACAGAGCTGTACACTAGCTCTGTGCCTCCTGCACACATGGCAAATAAGAAAACAGCCTCCATCATCCAAAATGACAAAAATGCTTAATAAATATTATGTATCATGTTTACCTCTGAGGATGTGGTAGAGTCTCAATGAGGGATATTCATAGACGAGTATTAGAGGCTGGTTTCCCTTCTCAGCTATGACAAAGTACTCATTACTGGGATGAGCCTACACACAAACATACATAAAGATATACATGTGATTAATATTAGTCACAACAAAAGAAGCTGGTCAGAAAACTGGGGACAGAAGACTGGAAGTGGCCTACATTACAGGTACTTTGTTAAATATACATTTGTTGAGCAGAGTATGCATGATAACATCGTCAGTGTGTCAGGAGATCAGCTTACTGTGATAGCACCTATTCCTTCTCCGCTGCAGGAACGCAGGTATCTCTGCTCCTTGGTGTGAACTTGCAGCAGTACAAGCAGGTTTCCTGCTATAAACACTAGAGTTCTGTCATCCAGCAGCATCAGGTTTGATCTGCGCTCGCTGTCATAACCAAAGGAGTGACTGAGGGACGGATGGATGAGGACCATAACCTGGTAATGCACTGTTGACTACAGCCTCACTTTATACAGTTACACATACTTCTGCCAAACTTACAGTTATGACTTCAATTATCCATGTTCAATTACAACTAAATTGATTATGTTGACCAGCATTTTTTCCAATTACAATTGTTACGTTCCCCTTGAATAGGCGGGTATGAAAATGGATGGATGGACGTTCCCCCTGTACTCAATTACAACTAATCACACTTACTGAGCCTTCCCTTTAATAAAACAAAAAGCCCATAAAACATAACCTTTGACCCAAGTCATAAATCAGCTAAAATACACAAAAAAATATTATTTATCATCTAATTTGTTTCTCATTTGATGGTTACCTTGTTAGGCTTCCTTATCAATTAAAGTATTGGTATCAATATTTTTGATTTGGGCATCTGAGTCTTTTTTCTGTCAGTTATGCCTAGATTTCAACTTTTTTTTTTTAAATGGTGCAATGAAGGGGTAAACTTGATATGAAATACATTTTAATAATGGTTTACTACATAGGCCTACGTGTGAACCATATATGGTTCACACGTAGGCCTATAGAACCATAACTGGTTCCCCAGTTATGTTTAATTACATTGTGAATGACAGTTTTAACTCATATACAATTCAATTATGATTACAACCCTCCCTATATAATAAAGACTTTCTAACCTTTCCTTAGGGAGGACTGGTGATGGTCACAAATATGCAATAAAATAAATTCATTTATTAAATTGCAATAACAAAACATGCATTGCTGTCTTAAAAAGATTGCACTTTTTGTAGTGTTGATCTTTGACAGCATGTGCAGGCAAAGAAGAAAAAAAACGAAAAACAACATATTTTTCAATTGCGATTTAGATTTTAATTACATCATAATTTTAATTAATTACTATTTACGCAATTATGTATATAATTGATGCCAACCCTGCCTCTGAGTTCTGCCATGTTCTATTCTTAAGGCATCCCTTCTCAGTTAAGGTCAACGTTAGTGATATTCAAACTTTTTCAGACCAAGGACCACTTAAAGCTGCAGTATGTAGAATCGTGAGATTGGCATTAAAAAAAAACACGCTATCCCCTCCCTTTGGCTCAGAGTTCTATTAGCGCCACCAATCTATCTTCAGTTTACCATGCCTATGATTTTCACATAAGATCGTAAAACACACACCTGCATAACTACGAAGATATCACAAAGATAGCCATAAAGTAAGTCAAGCCAGTCTGGTGACAAGTGTGAAGCTTATATAATGGTGGTGGCTGTGGACAGAGGGCAGGAGTGAGTGGTAATACCTAAAACAGGTATTTGGAATCAACGTGTCTAAGATTAAGCCCAGTTTTATCCCACAGCCCAAAGCGTGCCAGTGCATCGTAGACCAATGTATGTGCAAAAACCACAACTGCAAACCCAGGATCCCAATGCGAGAGGCAGCCACCACCCCCCACATATGTACATTTGTATTTATTTGATAATTGTTTCAAATGATTAACCAATAAATAAATTAACAAAGCATTTTTATTTTTTTCTAAAGAGAAAAAAATGCAAATATTTTCTGCTAGTTGGACTGAAGCCAAAACTTTTGATTCAGAAAGTGAGAATGTTCTTTTTGCAATGACTGAAGCACTAGGTTTAACAACTGATTAAAATGAATCAAACAAGTGGAGGATACGAAAGGTGCAGGAGATCCACTGGGATGTCTGAATCTGGGCTGATGAAGGGCTTGGACTGGAGCTCTTCATACTTGTTGTTGTCCATGTCTGCAGAGAGAAGCTTCTGAGAAACAAACTCTAACTCTGACTCCACTATCAAGTGTTCACAACCTGTGAGAAAACAGGAACCAAATATATGCCAGTTGTTAGCTTATGCATAACATTAATTCACCTTATGTTCTTACAATAATTATGGAAACCTGTATGGATACTTTCATTCCCTTAAATCAACTTTCTGTTATTTGCACTAAGTAGGATTGCAATAAAATTAAAATGTAAATGTCAAACTTAAAGATAAGCAACGTGAAATTAACAGTAAATATGCAACGTGTTGACTTGTATATAAACTGTAAGTACATTAAATAAACACATGTGCTTCATATATCCATTTATGTTTTAATTTAGGCTGTTTTATGATTTAGGAATTAGGGCTGGGCGATATATCGAGATTCAAGATGTTTTGAGTTTTTTATTTTGCCGATATAGGAAACTATAATATTGCATATATATAGCATATTTTGTATCAAAATACTAGTTTTAGGAGTTGCTGCTTTTACTTCTCAGAACAGAATGTAAAGCTCAGTTAGATGGATTAATGAATGCGTCCTGACCCAGATCTACCCCATAACAAGCTACACTACAGAACTCACTCACACATACTGTCCTTTACAGGTGAAAAAGCCAAAAGTGGCACATATCGTGCAGCTGTTTGTTAATAAATGTTAACCCTGAATTATATTTCTGGTCAGACTTCATTTGATAAAATTATCTAGATTTATATCATATATTACCTTATTGAGAAAAAAATATTGATAGCGGGCACCAGAAAAATGTTTCCCTTATTTTCAATTCCAAAACTTGACAGGTATGTACATGCGACCCTGTCTAATTCAGTAAACGGACAAAATGACTACAACAACATAGAAAACTGTAAACAGTTTGTTGTTTATCTTGCTGGGAGAACCTAGTGAGCATTAGTCTGAATGATGATGGTCTCACTGGAACACTTTTATTACACACGTACCTGTGGACACCGGAGCACGTGCAGTTTGACAACGTGCAGTGAACCAAGTGCCCCCTCTACTGGCACAACATGTAAATGCACTTACTCAGTACGGTGGCTCTGTAAGCACAAACATAATAGTCATTTAGCAAAAGATCGACAAAAACAACAAAGAATACTTGGTCCAAAAAACACACAAAATTACAGAAAAACACAGAAAAGTACAACAATACTACACAAAAATAAAGTCAAAAACACAGAATGACAACAAATATAGACAGAATTAGAGAGAAATATACAAAATGACTTCAGAAATATGGCAAATTCTGGTCGCATGAAATGAAAAACCAGGCACTTTTTTTCTTTTTTTTTTTTTTAATTTATTTAATTTTTGTTCTAAAAAAATGATTTAAAAGATATCTAGAATTTCGAAAATTAACGCGTTTGTAGCAAGGAAAAAGAAAAGAGTGATTATTTGATTTTCATTTTATTATTCAATAATTATTATTGAATATTAAAATGAAAATCAAATAATCACTCTTTTTTCTTTTCTTTTCTTTTTAATACACACTGATTTTTATACACTGACCCTTTTTAATTGTATGTTGTCTGACAGCTGAGAGCGTGTTTGCTACAAACGCTTGCTAAACGTGCTTTATCCTTCACTTGCAGCTGTTCTTTATGCTGTTCTCTGTGAGCTTTTAGTTTCAAATATAGAACGTGTAATTCAAGCAATACATTTTGTTGCTTAAGCTTTCTTTCCCATAACGCAATGAATATATTTAATAGAAATATAATTTACAGTCATGACCAAGCAGACATTAGCTGCACGAAGTGAAGTTTCAAATAAATCACAGAAGTGTGTTTCTAGTGGTTGTATATAGTAAATATACTTACAACAAGCAGTTGTTTTTCCAAATTTTCCGAAGTTTTTCCGCTCGTGAAATGACTTCTACAGTTTCCTAAGCCAGTTGTGAACCTTTGCTAAGCAACAGGGTATACGCACCAAAGCTTTATGGGTAATGTAGTTTTCAACAAACGAGCTCGTTTTTGGCTCTGAGAAAAAAAGGCATTCTTTAGCGAAAAACTACCTTATCGTTACGTTTCTGAACAAACCCTTTTTAAAAAATAAAATAATCCATAGCAGATTAACTTGATCCAAATGTGTTTTGATCGTTTTAATGAAAAAATAAAATAAAATAAATTGTGGTAAAAACATGGAGGGGCGGGATACATAAAAAATGGTGTTGTTTTGTAATGTTAGCATAAGCTCCCTAACAGATCACAGTTATAAACCGATAAATTAAACCCACACAGTTGATAAGGTTTGCTCAAGTAAAACATATAACTCCTATTTACTCAAAAACAACAGAGACTGTTCAAATGTTTAATGTTTGATACACTTTGGGGAATGTAAGAAACAAAGCACAAGAAAGAAAAGACAATGGAAATGAAATGAAAGAAAGACTCCTGTGAGAATTACGCTGCCATACTTTCCAACCCAGTAAGTGGCAGTAATGCTCCCTCAAAGTGGTTGCCTACCGCCATTAAAAATCCACCGAAGAAGATAAACAACAGGAGCTCTGCTGCTCGACAGTGACACTCCCGTCCAATGAGCGGCGGTAAAGCGCACGTATTGTTGCTGCTGAGCGGAATAAAATACACGAAGAAGAATTAGAATCGTGTTGGTGAGGAACTCGTGGGCTACAGCTGAAAAACGCGTGTTTCCTAATGTGAGTTGCATTTGTTTATATACATTTTATTTCTTTTAGTTATGATCTAATAGAGCACAGTTATCTGTTTATAGTGTTACTGTCGTTTAAAGTAAGAGTTTTAGCAAGTCAGACAAAAAGAAAAACTCCCTAAAATCATTTGCCGACCAAAGCTTGTGAAAATACTGAAGAAATCGAAGTAAATGTGATGTTTTGCAGCGAAGAAAATCTGTTCCTAGAATATAAATAGATGTTGCTTTGTAAGGGTGTCCTGTTAAAATACAGCCTTTATATTTTTACAATGGTCTTTACACCAAGGGTTGACAACTGGTAAAGCTAATCATTTTTAATTACACATTTTCGCTAGCATAACCATTTCTTTACGGAATAAAACCCACTTCTAATAAGACAAAAAATTTAATTAATATGTAAGATTACAAGAAAAATTCTGCAAGCTTCCAACAGCAACTTAACTGGCTAGTGAAAAAAGATACTCAAATTAAACAATGTAAATAATAGTATTAAAGATTGTGTAAGCCTTGACCCCCTTTCTGGCCATACCACTGAATAATGTTAGAGGGGGAATTTTCTTTCTTTCTTTTTTTTTTTTTTGTAAACACTCAATTACTGTCTTCAATAAAAAAAAAAAAACAATTACTAAAAATTGCATCTCTGGAACAAGATAGGCATCAACAATTAGACACAAGTAGAGCAATCCAAAAGAAGTATGATAAATGTTACTGTACTATTATTACGATTATCAATAGGTAAATACTGAAACAGTACCTATTTTTTAATTGACAATAGTCAGCATTCTGCATTGTATAGGAATTCTTTTCAAGCTAACTTTGTCTAAGTTGTCTCCTTTTCTGCTTATTGTCAGAGTTGTTTCCGTGGAACCCCATAATAATGGAAGCTAAATCTAAAAAACCTTTCACTGCGAAAGCTTCCAAGAAGTTTACTCTGAAAAGTAAAGGTAAGTTGACTTTCCCCAGGTGGCTGTACACACGGGACTTCTGGTTTTCACTCTTGTCTCCCTTTTTTTTAGACTCCCATACATTTGGAGGAAAACCTGGTGGAAAGCCGGGCACCAAAAAGCCTTTCAAGCCTTACAACAGTACAGAGAGAAAGGGCAGAGCGGGTAAAGCCAAAGATGGTGGTAAATTTACCTTCTCTAAAGGTGGGAAGTCATCGCTGGGCAAAAGGAGAGCCAACAATGTGGAAGAGGAGGGTGAAGGAGGTAGGATGCTCTTTGTTTAATGTGCAAGCTTAATGTTTCACTAAGGTGTGCAAATTGTTAATCCTCCTGATTATATCGGGTGATAATTGAACATTTTAATAGTTATTTTTAAGTGACTACCTATTTACACTTTATTTCTGCTTAGTCAGCCCTTCTATGTGCTAAGCTAACCAAAACATGTGGAATTCCTTCACAGTGTCAAAAGATGGAATATAGTCCGTCTGCAATAGGGCTGGGTATCGCCAGGTACCTCGCGATATGATGTACGATAATGGGAAATTTCATCCACAATAAATCACAATATCTGTCACTGAAGAAATTCAGAATGTATTTACTGCACTGAATCAATTTCAAAGGATTTTCAAAACATTGTCAATCAATTTCACATAAATGACAGCCAAGTAAAACAAAGTGTATACTGCACAGTGGCTCTTCTTAACACACACAGTGTAAATTAGTAAATATACACTCCTTACCTATTGTGTCAGTGTGTGTGTGTATATACAGTTGTTTTCATCATGTCTTGTATGTTGCAATAGGAAAAAAAATTATATTTGGCGCCAGCGAATCGATAACGTATCGCGAGATGAAACCTTGCGTAATATCGTCGTATCGATATTTTGGCACACCCCAAGTCTGCAACACATGGAACAATTACAAGAAGGCTTTAGTCCTGTCCACTAAATGTGATTTCTCGAGCAAACAGGACATATATTGTGAGCGAAGGGAAAAAATCTTCAGGTTAATATAGAGCTGGGCAATATTTCAAGATTCAAGATATATCGAGTTTTCTATTTTGGCGATATAGAAAATTGCATTATCTCTTATACCCATAAATATATATATATTTTATAGCTTATTTTGTATGAAAACATCTGTTTTTGAAGTCGCTGCTTTCCCTACTTCACAGAACAGCATGAAAAGCACAGTTAGATTGATTGCTGAGTGTGCCCTAACACAAGCCGCACTACAGAACTCACTCACACATGCTGTCCCTTAGTGGAGAAAAGGCCAAAAGTGTCACATATTGTGCAAATGTTTGTTAATAAATGTGCCTGTGTGGCATTTTGTACCAGCAATTTTAATCCTCAATTGCCTTTCTGATCAGTCTTCATTTGAATTAAAATTATCAAGATTTATATCGTGTATCGCCATTTAAAAAAAAATATCAATACGTTTTGTTCCATATTGCCCAGCTCTAGGTTACTATAAAATAAATACTTAAGGAGTGTAAGTTATTGTATATAAAATAGTTTGGAAGGAATATGAAACGGCAACTGCACAGGCTGTAAAACTCACAGCTTACTTTGACAAACATATTTCAGTAGAGTTCTGGTTGCATGGCCATCTCTTCATCAATTTACATTTTTGCATTTTGTTAAAGTTTTCTTGGCTTTCCCTAATCAGATATACGGTCATTACAGGCTATTAAACTTCCGGAAATCGTGTCAAACGTGTAATACGGTTAATAACGTTAACTATTGTTATTTATTTTATATTTATACACAATGGAAATGCGACGGAACGAGCATTAGATCACGTGAGTTTTGATGTCGAGTCGTTTGCTACACTTGCTAAAGCTACACATTGATTAGACCACATGTTTTACTGTGAAAAATACCATGGAGATATGCAATATTGTCCCAAAACATGTTGGTAAAAGTTTAGTCTGTCATATAGCAAAGGTGAAGTCTGTTATATTGCATCAAATTACGTCATATTTTGTACAAAAATTGACATTTTTGTCTGTATGACTAATCGTTGACAAAGACAAATTGAGTGTAAATGCGATATTTTACCAAAACATGCAAGTGAGGCTATATTCAATGTGATACTGCGATTTCTGCTTAAGCATCATAATAATAGTTGAATTAAAGAATAACAATAATGCCACTTTCATTTCAGAAAAGGAATTCTGTATTTTGTCCTTTTTCGCCGGCCAATCACGATCAATGTAACGCAAAGCCTTTTTTTACATGGTGTGAAAATGTGTTTATTTGTGTAAAATTGCCATCTCCAAATGCCGAATATCTGCTAGTTTTAGTTTAGCTGCTGAGCCTGTTTATGGTTCATTTCTGTTACAACCTAGTGGCACCAAAGATGTATGCAGAAACTACAGTAACAACAACAGTCTTTTAATAAACACGTCCAACAGTCTTCATGTAGTTGCGACATTATAAATTAATGACCTCAAAAAACAATGTGTTAGCAAGTGACTGACACTCATTGGCCTATCAGTGACCTACAGTCTGACATGTCATACTATTGCCTCGACCCGGGCTGCATAGTAGTGGGAAGCCCGATAGGCTGGGATGGATTAAACTTTGCTTGCAGATCATATAATGTTTTTGTCTTTATGTGCGTGTGTGTGTGCAAAATCAGGTCCAACGGCCAAGAGAACGAAAAATGGTTCTTCAGATATTGTTAAAAAGAAGCCGATGACAAAAGAGGAGCTGAAGAAGAACAGACAGCAGAGGAAGAGGGATCTGAAGAAGAACCGACAGGAGGCAGAGAGGAAGGACATGTTCCAGATCATCTGTCAGTCTAAACGAGTGTGGGGAGACCTCAGGAGGTAGCACACGCACACACACACACACACACACACACACACACACACACACACACACACACACACACACACACACACACACTCACACACACTCACTTACATTATTCTTAAGTCTTTCAGGCTTTTGTGTGCCACAGCACAAAGTTAAACCATATTACAGCTGACAGTAATTATTCTTTTCCTGCACATGTTGGTCAGTGACATCATTCTAAAGGATAGTAAATCCATTGACATTTGCAATCAGAAATTTGGATCACCTGGTTATAATTGTTAAGTTTTGCACAGAATACTTGAATTTAAGACAGCTTTGTAACATCAACATTTAAACCCTCAGGAAAAACTGGGAGAGGATCTTTAGACATCTCATCATTCACTTTTGATTTTATGGACTGTGATTTGATTATGAATTGATGCATCTAGATCACGTGTCAAACTCATGTCCCAGGGGCAAAATCCATCACTTTAGATCATCAAATTCACTACACAGGCGAAAGAAAACATAAATCATTGTGTGAATGAAACTCAACAATATTTGCAGGGGTCAGAGTTTTCCTGGTGTTTATATCGCATGATGGCAGTCATTTTTGATGTTGAAAATAACAAAAAAGTATTCAATAATATTTCCCTAAATTAAATTAAATAGAAATTGGTCAAAAATTCTAGGAAATTTAAAGTGAAGATCCTGATGGGACTGATGTCTATCACCTATTGCTTGAATATTGTCAGTTTCTTACATATTTTGTATTCTATGTATACGTGGAAGTCCAAACTAGGGCACAATAATGTTGAAATTACTAATTTTCCCGCATAAATTCTGTGGCCCACTTGAGATCAAACTGCTCCGTATTTGGCCCCTGAATTGAAATGAGTTTAACACCCCTGATCTAGATGAATGCTGATGAATTGATGTTTTTAAAAACTCAGCAATTGCATTCAGACACATTTACATTTTTACCTTTTATTAAACGAGCAGAGGACATCTGTAAACTGTTTAGTTAGAGCTGTATGATAAAGTGCCAAAGTAGCAGCATCTTTGCTTGTAACATACAATAAACAAGAACAGCTGTTTTAAATGATTCAGTTTATTATAAAGTACCATAGTGCTTTTAAAATACCCATTAATCTGTTAAAATATCCTTCTACAGTATTTTTTGTAATTTACCATTTAAATAATTGATTTTGGTTATTATTATTATTTTTCTCACCCCCAGAAAAAAGTGTGACAGCGACCAGAAGAAGAAGCTGATGAATGATCTTCAGGATTTAATCAAAGGGAAGATCAAACAGGTCAGTGTTTTCTGCTCACCTGGGCCAGACATTTTCCACAGCAATGTAGCCTGAATGAGTGTGAATAGAGAATCCTCTCTTCATATTTAGTTATCACTAATTCTAAATGAAACAGAGTGATTTGAGCTGACTCGTGCTAATTTAAAAGATGTGTGAGACAGTAGGGAGGTTAATTTCTCTCTGAATCTAAATGAACATAAAGTGAAACCACAAAAGCTGCAATAATGAATCAAATGGATGCATGGTGAGTCTTAATTATATAATTATATTTACAACATCACTGCTGCTCCATATTTTACCCCCTAACCCAAATATATAAACACTTATACTGAGTCGAGACCTGCATGTAAATAATTTGGTCCGCTCATCCTTTTATCACTTACGGTATATAGCGAAACTCAGATCTGTCGTCTCCAGAGCTGAGCTGGAGATGATTGTTTATGCTTTTGTCTCATCAAGGCCTGATTATTGTAATTCACTGTGTACGTGTCCAGAACGCTGCTGCCAAACTGTTGACTGGTTCATCCAGACGGTCTCATATGACACCTATTCTTAAGTCTTTACACTAGCTCCTTCAGTTTTTCTATCCTTTACAAAGTTCTTACTATTGTGTTTAGAGCCTTGCATGGTCAAGCTCCAGCTTATGTCACTGAGCTGTTGAGACCTTATAATACCAGCAGGTCCCTGAGGTCCTCTGACCAGGGTCTGCTGGTTGTTCCTCGCACAAGGTTAAAACCAAAGGTGACTTTGAGGTTGTGGCTCCTAAAACTTGAAACAGTCTTCCCCCAGAACTGAGAGCCCTGACCTCTGTTGAAGATATATGTTCACACTCGTCTTTGTCTAATCTGTCTGTATTTTGTATTGTGACCATTTTTG
This sequence comes from Gouania willdenowi, assembly GCF_900634775.1. Taxonomy (NCBI): domain Eukaryota; kingdom Metazoa; phylum Chordata; class Actinopteri; order Blenniiformes; family Gobiesocidae; genus Gouania; species Gouania willdenowi. The sequence continues at coordinate 10,704,739 of NC_041055.1, read as the reverse complement.
TATTAACTCTGTTTTATTTTTCTGATTGTGAAGCACTTTGTGACATTTCTGCTCTTGAAAGGTGCTATATAAATAAACTTTTACTTAAAGACAAAAATATCAACAATAAAATAAATCGAATTATGAAACGGCTTCCTTTAACACATTTAATGGTTTAGCAAACACCTCTTAGGGAGGCAGTTGATTGAAATCACCTTATGAAGTTAAAGTAAATGGATGTTGACAAAGTTCTTGGGAGTGAATGGAGTTGATTCAGGCTTGGTAGACTTATTGTAATTGTGCTCTCCTGTTAACAGATGGCGTTTGCTCACGACTCAGTGCGTGTGCTGCAGTGTTTCATCCAGTTCGGCAGCCACGAGCAGAGGCAGCAAGTGTTCGAGGATCTTAAAGGTTTCACTCTGTCATTGTTTCACATTGTCCAAAGTTGTCATTTGACACATCATCATGTTAGCAGTAGGGCTACTTCAGCTTGGTTTGAAATTTAAGTATATATTTTTTATCTAGAAATGCTACACACTATACAGACTAGATTAGCTGCTGTTTTGTGGGACGAATGCGAAGAATAGATAGTGTTTTTATTACGGTAGTGTACAAAATACGAGCATGACACCTCATTGATATAAAGGGCACCTTAAATTAAAATTTCAGACAATATCCAACTGTAATTGTTTTTAAATTTTTCACTTTATTTTTAGTCATAGAACCTTTTGTAAATTTAAATGCATAAAGTAAATTAATAAAATTTTATTCCCATTGTCATTATCCTTCACATTTGTACACTTAGAAATAAAAAATCTATAATGACACTTAACAGCATATTCACTGTGACATATAGTTCAACAGGAGTTGCTCCTGAGAACGAAGGAGAGGATGCGTTTCAATTTTCAGGTCATATTAAGAGCAAAGGCTTCCTGGTCCTAAGGTGCTTCAACAAACTCTCTATAGATAGTCTGCCCATGCATGTATGAATATATACATATGTAGGTGTGTTTGTGTACATGTACTGTATGTACTTGTGCAATGGGACGCATGTGTTTGTGTATATTGACATATGTAAAATTCTGTACATAACCTTTTCCCCTTTTATAACACTCATAATTTGATTGTAAATTTAGTTTCACATATATATATAGTGAAAGCCTATTTATATTTTTGTTGTTTTGCACATCACAAATATAGCTATTTTTTAAACATTTAATCTTTTTGTGTGTACATCGTTTTATGTCACACTTGCTTTGACAATGTAAACCTGTTTCTAATGGCAATAAAGAGATAGTTAGAGAGAGAGAGAGAGAATTACATGTGTGAGTCATGAGACAGCTCTCAGAGCCGTTTCGTTTGCGACCAACACATCACTACTCCTTTGATTCCTCCGTGTGGCTGATATGAGTCCCCACACACCGTGTACTGTGGCCAGGAGGCCTCAGTTTGAAATATTTTCTCAACTCTATTATTGCAGTACAAACAAATCTGACGTTGCACACATTTGAACCAAACAGCAGCAGTGTTGAAAGTCTTATGGCAGCCTCAGCCTTAGCCACAGAGATATTTGACAGACAGACAGAGATTCCTTGCTTTGAGTAATGGAAACCCCCCTATCACATTTGAAGTATAGAATTCACAGCAAAAGCTTATCTCGTAGCGTAAAGCTCTGTCACAAAAAATAATCTTTGGAATAGTTTGAGGAACACAACAAACAACTAAAAATTCTCTTTATTTGAGTATTGTGATAATATAAAGTGTACAAGGTTAGTTTCCACTCACCAGTCTGTATGCTCTTGCTTATTGCAGATGACATCGTTGGTTTGTGTAAGTCACAGTACGGCCGACACGTGGTGAAGAAACTGCTGATGTATGGGTGAGTGAGCGCTGACTTTAATGTTGAATATGAACATGTTTGTATCGTGGCTGAACTCCATGTATTTGGTTTCCTTCATAGAAACAAAGAGCTTGTTGCATCCGTCATACAAACCTTTAAAGGACACGTACGGTCGATGCTTCGTCACGCCGCCGCCTCCTCCATCATCGAGTACGCCTACAACGACAAAGCCGTGCTCGCTCAGAGATTACAACTCACAGACGAGCTCTATGGAACCACCTTTGCCGTCTGCAAGGTATGTAGACACCATGATGTCATGTGACATACCAGGCTGATGTAAAGTTGAAAATGAAGGCAGAAAAGATGAGTTCCCTTGGTATTTGTTGTTCAACGTTTCTCTGTCTCTCTACAGTCAACGGTGTGTAACACAATTGAACAGGTCCTGGAGTCCAATCCAGACAAGCTGAACAGCATCATTGATGAGATGAAGCAGATTCTCACCCCAATGGCTCAGAAGTAAGAGCAGAACACAAAGGACATGTATTACAGCTTCACCACAGGGTGGTGCTGCTAACACTTTTCTTCATAGTTAGCGTGGGCTGTATCACGTGACTTTTTAGCGTTTTGTTTATTTGGGCTCAATCTGATTGAAACATGTTCTTTAACCAGGGTTGGGGGTCAATTATAATTGTAATTGTTTAACTGATAATGAATTACAATTGTGAGGTAATTGTAAAAAAGGTTAGCTTTTTTAATCCTAATTAAATAGTAATTGAGCTCAGATAATTGACTTTGTAATTGTCATGGAAATTTGATAAAAACTCAATTGCACTTACAAATCTGTAGTTAATAATCCTAAAATTATGTTTCATATCAACTTCTCCCATGAACTGTCGATTCTCTTGAAGATCATTTTACCATAAAAAATAAAATGGAAATTAAATTGAGGGGTATACTGACAGAAAAAAGGCTTAGACGCCCAGTTGACCAATAGTTGATTAGGAAGCCTTCAACAATAACCGAAAGATGAAGAACAAATTAGACGATAGATAATATTTTTTGTGTACCGTAATTTCCGGGCTATATATATATTGGCCGTATTACAATAATTTTTGCAGTTTTCTAGGAAAAATCCACACAAATGCCACAGCCTAACATAGGGTGCACCTTATTGGCTGATGAGCGTGCCTTTCAGATGACTCAGCCAAGGTAGGCGGGCTGCTGTGTTCAAGTTGGGTTGCAGAGAAATTTCTGTGTTTCAACTGATAAGTTTCCTTTACTACATTAAGTCTCCTCCTCACTGCCCCACATCTACATATCAGTCCATTTACAGCTTTTTATGGTCACTTTTTACTGGAACCAGACTGATACACCACTTCGTCTGCTCTTCTTGCCGTGAACTACCGCGGAGGATACGGACAGCTTGTATCCAGGCGTCTCCATCAGCCTCAGAGTCCAGAGCATCGATGACTCCTGAACAAACCTAACGCAGTGATCTAACAACTTTATGCTGTTTATTCTTCTTTTACAAACTGGCTGACATTTACTTCATCTACGCTGCTGCTGCTGCAACGGGCTCTCGCTCTCTCTCGCTCTCTCTCTCTCTCTCTCTCTCTCCAAAACAGCTTTATTAGCATAAGAAAACAGGTTTACATTGCCAAAGCAAGTGTGAGAACCATGTACATATGAAACAATTAAATGTTATAAAATTTTGTGCAAAACAATAAGATTAAAATAAAATAATATAAAAGACTTTCACTATATATATGTAGATCGCTCACTGACAACACTTCTCTGTGTTGTTGCGATGACGAGGCAGTGTGCACCATGACAAAATGAGTGATCAGAATGATTAAGTACGAGCAAGAACGATTTAATGTCAACATTTTCATTGTTCCACCTGGTCTAACGTGACGGAGCTCAATTTTGTGGCAGCATGATGCTTGTAAAACTGGGAAAAATCCACAATCTAGCCGCGTCATTGTTTAAGCCGCAGGGTTCAAAGCGTGAAAAAAAAAAAAGTAGCGGCTTATAGTCAGTAAATTACGGTATTTTACAGCTGATTTAAAACATTATCATAAGAGATGCTAACACAAGAGGAAGGTTACGTTTATCAGCTTATTTATTTCAGGCTCAGTAATTGTGATTAATTGTAATGGAGAACGTAATTGTAATTTACTTGCAGGGGGAAAGTAATAATTGTAATTGGAAAAAATGCCGGTAATCGTAATTGAGTTGTAACATGGATAATTAAAGACGTAATTGTAATTTAAAAATGTAATTGACCCAACCCTGTCTTTAACTTGCATTGTTACAAGGCAAAGCATTAAGTAACATGTTCGAAGCCATACATCAATTGGTTAGAAAAATATAACAATGAAGTTATGTAAAATCTGTGTTGTTCTTAGTCATTTATTTAGTCTATGGATAGTTAAGAAAAAGTTTTATAAACATGCAAAGGAAAAGGGTTGATTTGGCTCAAGAGCAGCAGGTTGAGACTTTGTATTGTTGTAATGAGTCACATCAGGATCACCTGCCCCCCTAGTGAAAATGTCCGACTGTATTTCAGGGAGCAGGTGATCAAACATTCTCTGGTCCACAAAGTCTTCCTGGATTACTTCCTGTTTTCTCCGGACAAACCAAAAACGGTGAGATCAGTCATCCTGTCCTCACACATGATGTCTCATTTACCTTCTCTCACCATCATCTACATATCTCACACTAACAGGAGATGATTGAGTCCATCAGAGAGTCCGTGGTCTACATGGCTCACACACACGATGGAGCACGAGTGGCAATGCACTGTCTGTGGCACGGTACAGCCAAGGTAAACACACGCACTACCACACTACACTGAGCAGTAGTGGTAGCACTAACATTTCCCGCCAGAATGCAGTGCAGCACATTAAGAACACTAGCAATGCACGGGAAAAAAAATTGGTTTTCGGCTGAAACACTTATCTCGTTAAAACAAGCCAACCAAAACAGGACGTGAACAAACACTGCGATCAGCGGCCGCACTTGTCTGGAAATGGGCCAACGTTTTACAGAGATCCTCTGATCTTCATCACGACTGTACTTGGTCCGCGTTATAAAGTAAATCAGCGCGCACAACTTAATACTATAATAAAGCAGGGAAGCTCAAGAACTTCAATGCACTTTGTGTTTTATTGAGACAACATACGGTGCATACGGAAAATATTCACAAAAGGGATTCAATTCATTTTTTTCCTCAAAATTCTACATATAATACCCCCCAAGTATTCACAGCCTTTGCTCAGTACTTTGTTGTGGCACCTTTGGCAGCAATTGCGGCCTCAAGTCTTTTGGAATATGAAGCCACAAGCTTGGCACATCTATCTGTGGCCACTTTGGCCCATTCCTCTTTACAGAATCTCTCGAGCTCCATCAGGTTGGATGGGGAGCGTCGGTGCACCGCTATTTTCAGATCCCTCCAGAGATGTTCAATGGGATTCAAGTCTGGGCTCTGGTTGGGCCACTCTAGGACATTCACAGAGTTGTCCTGAAGCCACTCCTTCGATATCTTGGCTGCGTGCTTAGGGTCGTTGTCCTGTTGAAAGATAAACCGTCCCCCCAGTCTGAGGTCAAGAGCGCTCTGGACCAGGTTTTCTTCCAGGATGTTTCTATACATTACTGCATTCATTTTTCCCTCAATCTTGACTAGTCTACCGGTTCCTGCTGCTGAAAAACATCCCCACAGCATGATGCTGCCACCACCATGCTTCACTGTAGGGATGGTATTGGCCAGGTGATGAGCGGTGCCTGGTGTCCTCCAAACATAACGCTTGGCATTCATGCCAAAGAGTTAAATCTTTGTCTCATCAGACCAGAGAATTTTGTTTCTCATGGTCTGAGAGTCTTTCAGGTGCCTTCTGGCAAACTCCAGGCGGGCTGCCATGTGCCTTTTACTAAGGAGTGGATTCCGTCTGGCCACTCTACCATACGGGCCTGATTGGTGGAGTGCTGCAGCGATGGTCGTCCTGCTGGAAGGTTCTCCTCTCTCCACAGAGGAACCCTGGAGCTCTGTCAGAGTGACCATCGGGTTGTTAGCCCCTCCCCCCTCACTAAAGCGCCTCTTCCCTGATCACTCAGTTTAGAGGGACGGCCAGCTCTAGGAAGAGTCCTGGTGGTTCCAAACTTCTTCCATTTACGGATGATGAAGGCCACTGTGCTCATTGGGACGTTTAAAGCAGCAGAAATTTTTCTTCCCCAGACCTGTGCCTTGCGACAATCCTGTCTCGAAGGTCTACAGACAATTCCTTCGACTTCATGCTTGTTTTGTGGTCTGACATACACTGTTAACTGTGGGACCTTATATAGACAGGTGTGTGCCTTTCCAAATCATGTCCAATCAACTGAATTTACCACAGGTGGACTCCAATTAGGCTGTAGAAACATCTCAAGGATGATTAGTGGAAACAGAATTCACCTCAGCTCAATTTTGAGCTTGATCTCAAAGGCTGTGAATACTGATGTACAAGCTTTTTTTTATTTTTAATAAATTTGCCAAAAATCTCAAATGTTTTTAAGTTGTCATTATGTGTAGAATTTTGAGGAAAAAAGTGAATTTTATCCCTTTTGGAATAAGGCTGTAACATGATAAAATGTGGGAAAAGCGACGAGCTGTGAATACTTTCCGTATGCACTGTATTTAATTCGACACTCTTTCAGCAGCTCAGTCAGTTATAAGCTTGTACAATATTATTTAATGTATGAGTGGGATCCAGTTAAACATTTCATTTTTTAAATTCAATTTTATATCGTGCATTTTTGGAATGCCAGTGCAAAATAAATATTCTCATATTTTTAATTGATGTATTATTTGAAGCATTAATATTAATTTATACAATTACAATGCTTTCATTTTAGTGAGGTTAATAGCATTCAGAGCCATAAATGCAATCGTACTAATAATTTGCACAATAGTTTATTTTGGTTTTCGGTCTTGGTTTGATCATTTTCGGTTTTTGGTTTCAGCTAAGTGTTTTCATTTTCATTTCATTTTTTGGTGGTGATCACAGAGTAAAACCTCTGACTCTGCTGCACTGTTGTGGAAATTTGTAGATCATTGGAGCACAGCAACATGAAAGAGAAGGGCCTAAATTAGTTTGTCTCGTCATATCAAAGTCACTTTTAGATCAAACAATATACAATGAATAATTCAACCCAATGGTTTTGTAATCAGAGCTTTAAGGTCTCATATCATGCTTTTTTCACCCATCTCCATTTGTTCTAAGAACCCCAAAAACATAGCATTTGAGGTTTATTTTCCCAAACTAAGTTTTAGCCTCTGAAAGTCACTTTCTGAGCACTGAGTACTTTCGCCACTACATACATAGACTGTAGAAAATACATAAATAGCACTGCACGAGGGACGCTGAAATACTCACCTTTGTGGGCGTGTCTGTTTACCATGTCAATCACGGCAGAGAGCTTCCTGGAGGCGCGGCTTCTCCAACTCAGTGCCGCGTCAAATTCATCCCCAAAGTGGGAACGCGTCATCAAATTGGAGCGAGGTGTTTGGGCTCGCCCTGCAGTAAGAAAGGAGCAAATCACCCTCTAACTAACAATTGAGGGAATCAATGAAAAAAACACTTTGGGCATGTGTTTGAAGCCCTAATAGCATTTTTATGATGTTTAAAGCACAGAAAAGTAAATTTAGGATAACATGGGCCCTTTAATGTCTTCTAATAACTATTTGTATTTTGTTGTTTCAGGACCGAAAAGTCATCATCAAAACCATGAAGACTTACATGGTGAAGTTTGCCACAGTGAGTTCTTGTCTGCGCGCGCACACAATACACACATGACACATCATCAGATGTAGCTAAAAGTGTTTTGTCACATTGTTGTAAAAGATCAAAAGTGAGTTTCAATTGTGGTATGGAATAAATAAAGGCCAATACTGGAAATAATAGTGGCAACTAGTTTGCATATGTCGCTGTGGGCCCATGAGCAAGGCCCTAAACCCTAAATGCTCCTACTGCTCCTCGGGGATGGGTTAAAAATAGAGAACCATTTATGTTTGTGAAGTGTGTAAATAAAAAAAAAAGGTGAATTACTATTGCTATTACTGATGATTTAAGCGGGCAAACAAACATTTTCACGATTCCTCAGACCTTCAGAACTGGCGTAGGAAGAGCAATTTGTGTTTATGAAAGTGATGAATCTTTATGTGCGTGCTGTGTGAGTACAGGGAGAGTTTGGTCACCTGGTTCTCTTGGCCATATTCGACTGTGTGGATGACACCAAGCTGGTGAAACAGGCTGTGCTTTCAGTAAGGCTGATCCACCATCCCTGTGTTGAGAAACAGACTGAAATACCTCTGAGGCTTCTGTAAAACTTGTAATTTATGTTTCACTTGCTCAGGAGATCCTGTCCTCATTGGACGAGGTCATTGGGAACAAATACGGGAAGAAGGTTCTGTTGTACCTGCTTAGCCCCAGAAACCCAGCTCACCTGCTGCCAGAGATCATCACGGTGTTGCAGCAAGGAGATGGCAATACACACAGGTAATAATATACAAGTATTATTTATACAAGTATTGTGTTTAAAATATACTATATAAAAGTCCTGTTACATTATTGGCCCTATGCACCTCACATTATTGATAGAGATCTTTGTTAAAAAATAAATAAATACAAATGAAATAAAGACTTTTCTGAGGAAAAATTGATATTGGTACCAAAGATGTAAAAAAAATAAAAATAAAATTTGAGATAATCTTAATTATTATTATTATTTGTTTTACTAATATTTTTTTAATTGTATTTATTATTTATCCATTTGTATTATCTTTTTTTCATTCTTTTTTATTTTTAGTATTTTCATTCATTTTTAAAATCTATATATTTTGCAGCTGCCCTTTGGTCTTTGGGGGGCTGGGAGCGGGGGGAATCGTTTCTTACGGGCCCTCTCACATTCAGAACATGTAGCTCTGGACCTCCACTGTCTGGGTCAGTCATAAAGCTGGAGGGTAGGCTCCCTCTCAATAGGTTCTGGAAGCTGCCCTCCACATGTTATTCTAGCAGCTTTGGGTTGGCCGTCTCCTAATTGGGTCTGGTGGTTGCTCAGTGCCTGAAAGGAGACCCGGACAGGGGAAATTAAAAGGAGAAAAAAGTGGCATAAGAAAAGGAGTGGAGGAGGCCTGGGGGGAGGGCGGTGCCGTGGCCCCCTTGTGTCTGTTGTGTTGGGCCCCTCGGCCACTTGGGGCACCAAGGCTACCAACTGAGTCCTGGTTAATGTAGATATTTTTTTTTGTTATCATTATTATTATTACCATCATTATTGTTATTACATCTTATTTCATTATTAATATACATTTTTCCTCTCCTGTTTCTATCTCTCACACACACTGTTTACTAGGGGTTAAACGACAACATAATTTTAAAGGTCGACTCTTTGTGCATACTAGTCGAGTCAACGTCGACTAGTCATCAAAAGTCACCAAAAGCCGAAGCCGAGCAGAGTAGCAGCCGAGTGCAAAAAAAAAAAAAAAAGGCAGCAGAGTGCCGGTGTTGTGCCAAAATTTGTGACCGCAGGTGCGACAGTTCCAACCCCTGCGGCTTCTCGGCGGACATTAATTCTTCACACAGATTTTTTTCAGGTCACAGACTTTGGCACAGCACTGCCAGCCCCTGGAACACGGGACATGCTATAGAAGCTAAGTAAACCCAGGAACACTGCTGCTTCGCCTACCGTGAGTCTACGGTAACTGTTACGCCCCGAGGCTTCCTCAGAGCCGGGTGTTTAGACTTTGTTTGGGATGTTTTTACGGTAGCTTCGGCTTCCTTCACCGAAGCAGGTGTTGTGCCAAAGTCTGTGACCCAAAGAAGTCTGTGACCGCTGCAGCTTCTCGGCGGTAGAGAAGAAGAGTCTAAACCTCTCCGTAGCTATTAAGGAACTATTTAAACATGACGCTCTGGTGGGTGAAGTAAATGCAGACTGCAGAATAAATGCATGTTTTAGAGGGAGTAAATGTCCGCCAAGAAGCCGCAGGGTTTGGAATTGTTGCCAACTGCGGTCATAGATTTTGGCACAACGGCGGTCTTCCCCTGCTGACGCAGCCTCCGTCCTGCGCTGCTTATGTTTTCACAGACATGTTTCCACTACAGCTAACGTTAGCATGTATGTTTGCCATAGTATCTGCAGCTGCAGTTTGAGGAGAAACGCTTGATGTTGTGCTGCATTGCCGTGCAGGGGTACTAGGACCCTCGTTTGCTGTGTTGCACCACAATCTTGGGCAAAAGTCATTTACTGCGACTTGTCGTCACGTAGACAGTCGCGTGACGACACTACTGTTCAACCCCTGCTGTTTACTGTACTGTAAAAATTTGTAAATGTTGTATGCTGTCAGGGTATCGCATTGTTGTTTGTTCCTGTCTTTTGTCTTGTATGTTGCAAAGCAAAATAAATAAAAAAAAGAATTAAACGGGTGGAGATCAATAGTTTAATATCAATAGTTTAAATTAGGAAGGAAAGAGAGAAAAGATAAAGGTAGAAAGCAGATAAAAAATAGGTTTTGTGACCAAGTTACTCTGATTCATTTCTTTAATCCTTATCCATGGCTTCAGGGCTGGTCCAAACACTTAAAGAATCTCAGTGTTCACTAATCACACTGCCAAGTGTCTGATTAGATGCAGGTTCTCACAGTCTGAGATCTGATTTCCCCCACCATTAGTAAAAAGGATGCCGCCGTTAGACGTAAGGAGCTGCTGGAGGTGGTCTCCCCTCCCCTGCTGGAACATCTCCGTGACAACGCTTCCAGCATGGCCATGGATAAAGCCACCAGCGTCACCATCACCGACATCTTGACGAGAGCTTGTGGGGATTTGCAGCCAGCCATGAAGGCCGTGGCTCAGCTGGCCAATCAGGAGCTGGTTCCAGGGGGCGTCGACGGACAGGTGTGTGGCCACACCGGTGGAGGGGGCGGGGCTTTGGCTCTATTAACATGATGTCATGTCCTCTGCAGCTTCACATGGCTGAACACCCAGCCGGTCACCTGGTGCTCAAGTGGCTCATCGAGCACGACAGCACGTTGGCAAAGGCAGGAAAAGAAGGTAATAAATGAGAGCACGTGTATGATTTTCTTTTGCTGATTCACTGCATTCTTTGAGTGATTAGTTAAAGTGTTGCTCAGAATAATGTTGTAATTGATGAGACTCGAACAAGGTGTGATAGTGTTTGAAGAGCCTTAACATGTAAGAAATGCCTTAATTAAAAACTATGATTTCATGTGGCTATTTAAAGTAATAAAGTAATCAATATGGATCCTTAAGAACACAACATGGTACATTTTTACTACAACAAAGAAATACCTTTATGCACTTTAGAAATGTAAGTCGGAGCTATCAAGGAACAGGGTTTAGTTATCGCTCTTCCTTTCTTTAAATATGTAGAGAAATTATGGCTCATTCAACCACAAGAAATGGTCTTAATGGTCTTTACGCTCTCGAAACAGCACAAAAGGCTCAGCTGGCAGAGAGTAGTTATAAAAACAGGAACAAAGCAGTCTGTGCATATAGAACCCTCCATACCGTGTGCCTATGCTTATTAGGAGCTATCTTTATGGCATTTGCTCTGAAGCCTGACCGATTAACCTTAATCGCATCAGTTTTAAGGTTTTCACTACAGCAATAACCTAACGTCAGATGTTGGAGGTTTTTTCTTCCGTTTTTATCATTTGAGTGATATATATGTTCACCAATCAGAATTGCCGAGAACCGCCATCCTGGGCTGCTGGCCAATCAGAGATGGCTACAGGACACAGGCTTGTATGCGCTACAGCAAGTCTCTTTTTTTTTTTTTTGCTACAGTGAGTCACTGAGTGCACTAACAACTACACTAGGGGCCTATAAAATCCTAGAATCGAACAATAAAAACGGAATCTACTGTTGAACGCTTAAATGGACAGAATCAGATATTTTTTCATGCAGAAATGTCCTTTCCACTCTCATCTTGGCCGCTTCAAACACCACCTAAACACCATCTAACCTGGCCAAGAACTATGCAAATCATCCCTGACTCCTAAATCAGAGCCGACCGATGCCTGCTTAACGTTAACTTGTCTGTAAAAGCTCCGTTCGCTTCTCATGTAGCGCTACTGTGCTCTGTGAAAACAGCATCGGCTTTAATCAGCTTCACCTGCTCAGAGCATGTAAACATCTACTCACAGCTACAGAAGATCTGTGGTAAAAGTTGTTTTTTCTGAAAAAATTGATTAATGTTTCAAAAAAAACGGAATAAAAAAAATAATGTGGGGGTGGTGTTTTATCTCAGTGGGTTGAGCGCCCGCCCCATAAATGGAGGCTGTAGTTCCTCACCTGCAGCCGGTCCCAGGTTCGATTCCCGGCTTGGGACCCTTTGCTGCGTGTCATTCCCTGCTCTCCCTTTCCTGTCAAGCAACTGTCATATAAAGGCCACTAGAGCCCAAAAAATCCTTTAAAAAAAAAAAAAATAATGTGGAAAATAGAATTTGAAAAAAAAAAATTCATATGCATTTAAATGTATAAAATATTTTTTTTAAAGCGAATCAAAATCGCAATATCTGTCAGAAAAATTGCAATTAGGTTTTTTGTCAAAATCGTGCAGCCCTACTTGCTCTACAGCCGTAGTTTGTCTGTGTATGAGACTACAGCATGTTTCTCAAACAATGCACATTTAGTTACTCATACTGTTATAAGGGCTAATGTTAGCATATGCGCAGTCAAAACATAAAAAAAGCAAGTTTTCTCACCTTTGAAGTGGAGTTCTTGTTGGCTGAAATGTCAACATTTCCATCCTGACACAGATGACACTGGGTGATACAGCTGTTCTGTTTCATAGTCTGTAGTGTCAACATGGGTTGATTGTGAAGCCTGGGATGTTCTGCCTCTTTTGGCTGTGAGTCGCACGCCGTCGTTTCCACCATATTTCACGTAAATTAGTCACATTACTTCAGTGTTTGTGGGACCGTGGAGATTTTGTGTGCGGTCATGTGACCGCCTGGCTCCGTTTGATTGGTGAATAGAGTCCGACATCACCACTAGTGACTTGAACAAAGTTGTGCGACAGCGTGCGAGGCAGAAGTTTCCCTGACAAACCAAAACAAATAGGATGTGCAAAATACTCAAGTAAAAGGTATGTTGCATTAATGAATGAGTATATCAGAATATTAAACGATCCACTTAATCTGATTTGTACTAAACATTTACCGTATTTTCTGGGATATTGAACGCACCGCTGTATTGGCCACATTTCAATCATTTAGCAATTTTCCAAGAAAAATCCACACAGGTCACATAGGTTGCACTCTATTGGCTGAGGAGGGTGCCCTTCAGCTGACACGGCCAATCAGAACGGGCAGGTAGGAGGGCTGCTATACTCCCATTCGCTTTAACAGAGATTTCTGTGTATTCTAATGAGTTACAACTAATAAGTTTCCTTCTCCACATGAAGTCACCTCCTCACTGCCCCACGTCTACATATCAGACCATTTACAGCTTTTTATTGTCTCTTTTTACTGGAACCAGGCTGATACACCGCTGCTCCTTAGTCAGTTCCTCTTACCGTGCACAACCACGGAGCGATCACCTTGAGTCTGAGCTCTGAGTCAGAATACGGACGCGATCAAAAGTAGTGGCTTATCGTCTAGAAATGATGCTATTCACTTTTCTCAGGCTCCATGTAAACTCACTGAGTTTTTTGGTCACTTGTTGCTGATGTGGAACTCTTTTTCCATCAGAGCGGTTTGGTAGGATCCTGGTGGACACAGTGGGGACCGAAGTGATGAAGAGCTGGGTCAGAGTCAACAGGGGGGCCATGGTACTGAGCAGGTAATAATCGTCTCAGAATTATTTAATGTGGGTTTAAAAGCTCTGCTTGTTTTTTCTTACTTGGCATCTGTGATTAAGGGTGCCTAACAGCTGTGTGCGCAGCCTTTTTATGTGTCGTTAGAGTAGTAAAGGTTCTCGGTCTCCTACTGGTTTCATTATTTATGTTTTAACCTTGTTCTATAAATCCTAGAAATGACAACTATGCCTCCCCCTGTGTCTCATTTGTCTCTAACGTTTAGCCACGTAAACATGTTTAGGATGAAGTTGCTGTCCTGTTATTTGCTGATGACGTGGTGAAATGGTACCTCATTAATGTTCTGCTTGATTTTTCAGCCTCCTGAACAGCTGTGATGAGACGGTAGCTGCAGAGGTGAGAACAGCGCTGAAGTCCATCACCTGTGAGCTCAGCAGCATCAGCAACAACAAAGGAGTGGAAATCCTGCTGGAGAAACTTAAATAGAAACTGAGTGTTAATGTGGAAACGCATCATTTGGATTTGTTCTTCTGAGACGTGATCTCAGCTCGAGATAACAGACACTGCCATCTACACATTCTGTGTGTGCGACCAGTGGATATCCATCCATGTCTTGTCTTGAAGAAAGCCAGGAATTAAACTGTTTAAACAATGTAAGTTGGAAAAATGTTAACCAATCTCTTGTCAAATGTCAGTTGTTTTTTGTTTTAAAATAAAGTATTTCTTAATCCTGTTTGATGTCATCTTGTTTTAAGAAATGTTTAAATATTGTAAACAAAACCCTATTAAAATTTCCTAATGCCAAGGTTCCCAAAGTGGGGTACGCAAACTGTATTAGGAGGTACGTGAATGAAAATGAAAAACAGTGTGACAACAATGGAAACCAGATATAAAAAGACCAGCAGTAAGGAGCCACCATGCATTGCCAGAAATTACACATTGACCTCTGTAAGACTGCCCTCTAGTGGTGAGCAAAAAAATAAATGTAAATAAAAACAAACGAGTGATAATTCTGAATAAGATGTCTTCTTGTGTGCTTAAAGATTATTGTTTTTTTGTAATATATTATAGAACATGAAATTCAGGGACACATTTCACTGGGGATACATTTTATGACATCACATGATGTGTGTAGGGGTACATGGCTTCAGGTTAAATGTCTGAAGGGGAGTTTGGGAACCCCTGGTAATGAAGACACACCCCCTCCCACCAGATCTAATAACTGGTCTTTCTTGTCAATTTTTTTTTTTTTTTTTTTGTTGTGAAGTATGTTTTATTTCAATGACATCTGTGTTGGCTATTAGCTTAGAGTAACATAAAAATATTTACTTTAACACAATTGCAGCATAATCTTGGTCTAATTTGATATGTGTGGCAGTCTATACACTGGGTTTTAAAAAAAAAAAAGGCTTCTAAAGCTGCATCCTGACATTTACAAGAAAATAAGACTAGTTATATTTTAACATGGCTATTTTCATAAACAATATAGTAAAACACTTTAGTGTCTTTAGGTTCTTTGACAACTATTTTAACAAAAAGTGTTTTTATTTAAAAAAAAAAGCCTGAAAGATGGTGAGTTGATGATTAACAAGGTTTGTTTTTTGGTGTAATTTTGTGATAAATTAGGTGTCTGTGAAGCAAGCAGTACATTTTGAAACATAGCCCCAAACCTCCACGCTACTTGACATTCTGATTGGTAGCTTTTACTTTGAGTCACAAGAACCGCTTCATACGTTCATAGTCAATGTAATAACAGAAATCCAACTGGTGTTGCTCACATAGGGTTTGTCTTTGGAACCTACTGCTTGTTGCATACATCTTATGATGCATGCAGGAGGAGGCCACACCCCTTCTCAAAGGCACGTTGCTGCTCTGCCTCTATTCCCATAGCGTGTTTTTATGTGTTTGCGCATGCGCAGTCAGTTCCCGAAGATGAAAACCATTTACGTAACCGCGCTATGTTTAATGCTATACGTAAGTTCACAGTGCATTAGTGAATTGATATCACGTGACCGCTGCTACGTTCTCTAGCTAGTGGGCGGGATAACACTACAGTCAGGATGACAGCACTAGAGACGATAAAGAAACTTTATTTTGAGGAAAAATGACAGCTTTTAAAAGATGGGAGACCAACACCTGAGCTACCAGAGCTTCAGCAAAGGTAAGGTCAGAAAATTGTTCGTATTTTCTACAGTGAATGGTACAAAAGGAAGGATTGGCTTTGTGGATGCTCCTCAGGCTGTTCTGAGTTGTTGTTGTTGTCATTTTCTCCATGTTTCTGTGTTTCCAACACAAACAACGGATGCGCTGCCATATTATGAGATATATCTTGTTGGGAGAGTATGGAGGCTATATTAAATAATTATTTATGTTTCTTTAATGATGTTTTACAATGTTGATTTTGTTAGATGGCTAAATACTTGTTCAATACTTGTTGGGTTTTTTTCTTTCTTATTATGAATTTTATATTTTGATAAGCGCATTGAGATGACTTTATTGTGAATTGCGCTATACAAATAAAGTTGAATTGAATTGAATTAACACTTGCCAGCAGAAACATACGAAATTGTCATTGGTGTTGACATTGGTGGTCTCGATTTGGAACGCCCTGCCTACCCCACCCTAGTGCTCACGACATGTCACTGCTCATAATGTATAATGTGTAAGTTAATACTCCTCAAAGTGCAGCTTCCACCACTCTCACTCTGGTTCTCCTATTGCAAACCTGCATTCAAATAATGGTGGTGAACTGTCTGTTGTTTCTACACCAATCAGAGTGAATCTTATCACATCTCAGACTGATCTCCTCTTTACGATGCTTTGATGTAGTGTGCTTGCCAAATCTTCCTCATTAGAAAACCAAATGGATCCACAAGTGTGATCAGAATGAGAAAATCCACCATGGAAGGAATTTATTAATCACTTCCCTCTAATGCAACAGCTTGCCTCTAAATCTAACAACCAGTTTCATAAAAATGAAGGTGAAATTAAATCAAGATCTTTTTGTCACATGCAGTTGCATTCTGTTTGTGGGGTTTATAAACCACTTCTTGCCTTTAACTCTTTGCAACAGCCTGGAAACAAATTTCAACACTCAGTCTTTTATACTGGACTCACTAAAATGTTGCTTCAGACGTCACGTGGAACTGTTCTTTTGTTCAATATTTACAATTTTTGGTCACATCTTTTACTCTTTTTGTAAAAAGATAAAATAAAGGTTTCAAATATACCTAAAGGATTAAATTAGCACGTCCCATTGCGCAGCCTTTAGCGTAGCATGTATTACCATGAAATGTTAATCTGAATATCCATTCACCTCAGATTATCTTGAATAAAGGCCTTCAAACATACAACAGGCCAAGTTTGATCCGTCTGACATTAATCTGGTTCACAGATCCCAACAGAGACGCTGATCATAGAACGCTCTAAGCTGCCACAGATTGTTACCATTCTTTTCAATCACAATATATAAGAAGACACTGGGCTGTTATTTATGAGAGTGACACGTGAGTTGTCCATCGTCCAGATGTTGTGGGTTTGACTTATGATTTATTTTTATCCTGTTGTCATTCTTTTCAATCCTGGATTATATGTGAGCTTTAGAGAGAGCGAGCTTTGGCATATATAGCATATATGATTAAAGAAAGGAGGAGTGAACATCCAGGTTGGACCTTTTTCCATCTCAAACACTCTTTGATTTTTGATATTGATTTAGTAACAAATGTTTGTGTAATTTAGAGGAATTTTGTGGAATTGTTTGTAAGATTTGTGGAAAAATTCAAAGTTCTTTCCACAATTTTCAAATAAAAACGACTGCATTATAGTGATATAAACAATGGGGAAACTGCAAGCCCCTAAACATATTGTAGAGTTTCATTAAATTGGTGAATTTGAGATATCTAACAGTGGATTATTTGGTAGTTTACACAATGATTCATGTAACCGTATTTGAGATTCAGATAATTGGCTTTGTAATGGTAATTAACATGGAAATTCTATAAAAACTGTCATTTACACTTTAATTAAACGCAAACCTGTGGAACCATGTTATAGTTCTATGGCTTAAACATACACAGTTAACAATTATTAAAATATATTTCATACCAAGTTTACCTGTCAATTGTCTTGAGGATCATTTTACCATTCGGGGTACACGGACAAAGTCACCATTTTTTAGTGTATTTTAAAACATGGATCAAACAGACCTGTTATCATAAGAGATGCTAACAGAAAACAAGAGGAAGGATACGTTTTATGGGGTTATTTATTAAATAATTAGTCATTGTAATTGAACTTTAGTAATTGAGAATGTAATTGTAATTGACTTTTTAGGGGGAAAATAATAATTGTAATTTTATTTGTAATGGGGAAAAAATGCTTGTCAACATAATCGTAATTTAGTTGTAAATGAACATGAATAATTGAAGACGCAATTGTAATTTAAAAATGTAATTGCCCCCAACTCAGCAGAGAAGTACACCCTCACAAGTCATACTGTACGCTACAATGTTTGCTTTCCTGTTTAGAGATCTCATCGAAAGATGTCAAAGAAAGGTGCTCAGGAGTGTCCATGGGTGTGAAGACTGCACTGACACATGAGGATAGTGATAGCTTTAAAAATGTCTGAAGTGTCCCAGTCTATCTCTACATTTGAGTCCTTCACTGTTCTTTTGGCAGAGCGACATCGTCATAGTAGTCTGTGAACTTCTTGGCCGCCCTCCTGGCAAACTGCAGCTTTCCGCGGGCCCTGCTGACGGCCGTGTACTCGTGGGACTTGAGCTTGGTGTAGTAGTCGGAGAACTTGTTGTAGAGGACGGATATGGGCATGCCGTTAAGGATGATGCCGAAGGCGATGCAGGCGAATGCGAAGACTCGACCAAGGTTGGTTTCAGGCAGCATGTCGCCGTAGCCCACTGTGGAGATACTGACCTGAAGAGTGGATGAGACGCACATATAGTATGTGCCTGGGACTGAATAATTAAGACTTTTTACCCAAACCTGGTAAAGGACAAGGCAGATATTTGAATTTTTAAGTAAGGAGTGTAAAACATTTTAGTTGGCCTCAGATTTTAGGCAGGAAAATTACTAATTTCAATGTTTATTATGTGCCCTAGTTTGCACTTTCACCTATAAATACTTTGTAAAGTATGTAAGACAATGAGAATAAAAACAATAAATGATATATATATATATAATATACAATATGATCGATGTATTCTCATCTGTTATTTCACTTTTTCCTGCGGGCTACATTGAATGCTCTCAAGTGCCAGATTTGACCCCCATGCCTTTAATTTGACACGTATCAATATTATCATGTATTTTTCCAATATTGATTATAATGCTTTTTCTAATCTTTGATGTTTCCGTATAAGAACTGCTTTGTGGAGACACAACGGAAATAAAGGATATAGCTTTACAAAAGCATGAACTACAGCATGAATAAACATAAGTTACTAACTCGTTAACTACTTTCTTTATAAAAGCATACCTGTCAAGTTTTGGATTTGAAAAAAAGGGAAATTTTCAGGCGCCCGCTACGAGCCGGCACACCCCCCCAACCAAGCTCCAGTATCCCTTATATTTTAAGATAGCTATAGGTGTACAAGAAATCTAAAATAGCTATGTGCTACTTTTGGCTTTTTCACCTGTAAGGGACAGCACGTGTAAGTGAGGAAGGTCTGGGTTAGGACGCACTCATTAATCATCTAACTGAGCTTTACATGTTGTTCTGAGAAGTAAAAGCAGCAACTCCTAAAACTAGTACTTTGATACAAATAAGCTATAATATATATATATATATATATATATATATATATATATATATATACATATATATATTGATATACGCAATCTTGTAGTTTTCTATTTCGCCAAAATAGAAAACTCGATACATCTTGATCTCGATATATCGCCCAGCTCTAATTCCTAAATCATAAAATAGCCTAAATAAAAACATAAATGTGTATATGAAGCACATGTGTTTATTTAATATACTTACAGTTTATATACAAGTCAACACGTTGAATATTTACTGTTAATTTTACATTGTTTGTCTTTAAGTTAGACATTAACATTTTATTTTTATTATATATTTTCTTATAATTTCTCATGCTCACTCATGTGGTTCTCTGGTATTCACTAATGACTTATTAGACACATTTATTACAGACTTTACATTGCTTAACACTTTTTTAAAGCAGTGTATATTTGTGGAGCTTGTGATTGGCTGATTTTTCATGGTGACTTACGTGGTTCCTTCCACTGTGGTAGATGTTAAAATCTCTATTACTTATCAAACAGAACGTATAACTGCTCCTCTTTAGGAAGGTAAACTTTCTGTCCCATTTACTAAGGTATTTACACGAGTTCTTTGTTTTTTTCGCCAGAACGTCTTCATTCATCTCTTTTCTGAGTTGTTTCCGGGTTTGTTTCCGCTGTCGGCACTAATCTCGCGAGAACTGCCACTCAGGCCATTTCAGGTGGAAGTTCTTACGATGCTAGTGACGGCGTTCAGTTTAGTAAGGCATCTTTTAATTATTACATTAAAATACGGGATTATTACGGGAAAATAATAATACGGGAAGATGGCGGGAAAGAGGGGTAAAATACGGGAGTTTCCCGGCTAAAACGGGATTCTTGACAGGTATGTTAAAGCAGGGCAATGATATAAAAGGGTGGAGTCAATGCAGTGACCCATTCTCAGATTTCCCCACTGATAGCTAAATATTAGCTATGATTTAAATCAATAGCTAAATATTAGCTATGAATTATGACAAGTGGGAACTTCTAAAGCAAAAAGCATTCTATTCTTTTGTACAGTGGGGAATAAAAGTATTTAGTCAGCCACCAATTGTGCAAGTTCTCTCACTTAAAAAGATGAGACCTGTAATTTTCATCATAGCTATACCTCAACTATGAGAGACAAAATGAGGAAAAAAATCCAGAAAATCACATTGTAAGATTTTTAATGAATTATGGTGAAGTATGGTGGAAAATATGTATTCAGTCAATAACAAAAGTTAATCTCAATACTTTGTAATGTACCTTTTGACAGAGATCAAACGTTTTCTGTAAGTCTTCACAAGGTTTTCACACACTGTTGCTGGTATTTTGGCCCATTCCTCCATGCAGATCTCCTCTAGAGCAGTGATGTTTTGGGGCTGTCGCTAGGTAACACAGACTTTCAACTCCCTCCAAAGATTTTCTATGGGATTGAGATCTTGAGACTGGCTAGGTCACTCCAGGACCTTGAAATGCTTCTTACGAAGCCACTCTTTTGTTGCCCGGGTGGTGTGTTTGGGATCATTGTCGTGCTGAAAGACTCAGCCATGTTTTATCTTCAATGCCCTTGCTGATGGAAGGAGGTTTTCACTCAAAATCTCACGATACATGGCCCATTCATTCTTTCCTTTACACAGATCAGTCGTCTTGGTCCCTTTGCAGAGAAACAGCCCCAAAGCATGATGTTACCACCTCCATGCTTTACAGTAGGTATGGTGTTCTTTCTCCTCCAAACACAAACACAAAGTTGAATTTTTACCAAAAAGTTCTATTTTGGTTTCATCTGACCATATGACATTCACCCAATCCTCTTCTGGATCATCCAAATGCTCTCTAGCAAACTTCAGACAGGTCTGGACATGTACTGGTTTAAGCAGGAGGACACGTCTGGCACTGCAGGATTTGAATCCCTGGTGGCGTAGTGTGTTACTGATGGTAGCCTTTGTTACTTTGGTCCCAGCTCTCTGCAGGTTATTCACTAGGTCCCCCCGTGTGGTTCTGGGATTTTTGCTCACTGTTCTTGTGATCATTTTGACCCCACAGGGTGAGATCTTGTGTGGAGCCCCAGATTGAGGGAGATTATCAGTGGTCTTGTATGTCTTCCATTTTCTAATAATTGCTCCTACAGTTGATTTCTTCACACCAAGCTGTTTACCTATTACAGATTCAGTCTTCCCAGCCTTTTTTTTTTTTTTTTTTTTTTCACCTTGTTTGCACATGCTGTTGAAGGTTAACACTACAAGAAGTGCAATCTTTTAACAGCAATGCATATTTTATTATTGCAATTAAATAAATGAATTTATTTCATTGCATAATTGTGACCATCACCAGCCCTCCCTAGGGAAGGGTAAATACTTTATTAAAGGGAGGATGTAAAAGAGAGAGGGCAGTGTTACACCAGGGTGAGGGGGGTGGGGGGGGGGAGTTAACAGGGAGGAGGGATACAAGATAGGAAAACGAATGGATGGGGAATAATCAATAAGTTTCAAGTGATGTGATGTGAAATTGTGGTTGTGTATATTGTGCTTATTGTTGTGTTATCAAGCCAGTCTGGTGACCAGTGTGCGGCTTAGGAATAATGATGGTGGCTGTGAGCAGAGGAGGAAGTGAGTGGAAGTTACATAAAACAGGTATTTGGGAACAACGTGTCTATGGTTGAGCCCAGTATGAGTGTTATCCCACAGCCCGAGGCCAGTGCGTCCATGACAAATGTGATTCCCAGAGCCGCTACTGCAAAACCCATAAGCCGCCCCCGGGCCCGAAGAAGCAGTCGGGCCAGCAGAAAGAGCGAGAGATCTAGGGGCCCCCGGCGACCACCCCACGGCCAAGCAGCCCCCCGAACGCCCCCAAGGTCCCAAGCCGAGAGGCTGCCATTGCCCCCCCCATACACACCCGAAAAGCCCCCAAGGAGCCAAGGACCCAGCGCACCACGCCACCGACTCCAACCCCCAACCCCCAGGCCCCCCAGCCCCCCACCCCCCCACCACCACCCACACCCCCGCGCCCAGCCCCCCGAGGGGAGGGCCCAGAGAGCCCCCCGCCCGAGACCCCAGCGGAGGAGCCAAAGCCCACGCCCAGCAGACGACCAGAGCCACGCCGAACGGGCAGCCGGCGGGCCCCCGCCGGTGAGCCCAGAGCCAGCAAGGACCCGACCCCAGGCCAGGAGGACCCGGAATGGATGCAGCACCAGGAGCAGCCCGCCCAGGGCGAACGACCACACCCCAAGCCGCATAAGGCACCAGGGGGCCGCTGGGAGTCCCCCCGCCGGTCCCCAGGCACCCCAACCTAGCCCCCCCGGGCGCCCCAGATGCTGATGCCGCCCGCGCCACGAGCTTCAGTTCTTTAAAGCCAGGGCCCCCTCCAGAGGCCAAGCCAGACTGCCCCGCCGGGATGTGGCCCCCTAATTTAACCCCGACACTCTGCCTCACGGGGGACTGCCCAAGCAGGGGCCGCACCAGAAGGTATGCAAGGGCGCGGCACGCGCCACCCGCCCCAGAAGAAAAAAAAAAAAAAAAAAAAGAAGACCCCCGCCAGGACCGGCCCAGTCTTCCCAGCCTGGTGCAGGTCTACTATTGTGTTTCTGGTGTCCTTTGACAGCTCTTTGGTGTTGGCCATAGTAGAGTTTGGAGTGTGACTGTCTGAGGTTGTGGACAGGTGTCTTTTATACTGGTAACCAGTTCAAACAGGTGCCATTAATACAGGTAACGAGTGGAGGACAGAGGAGCCTCTTAAAGAAGAAGTTACAGGTCTGTGAGAGACACAAATCTGGCTTGTTTGTAGGTGACCAAATATTTATTTTACAGAGGGATTTACCAATAAATTTATTAAAAATCCTACAATGTGATTTTCTTGATTTTTTTTTTCATTTTTTCTCTCATAGTTGAGGTATATTTATGATGAAAATTACAGGCCTCTCTCATCTTTTTAAGTGGGACAACTTGCACATTTGGTGGCTGAATAAATACTTTTATGCTCCACTGTATATTATCATAATCAGCAGGTTTTGGTAGTAGTAGTAGTAGTAGCCTGATGATAATGCCTGCATGGAAATATCAATATAAACTTTTACTTGGACATGAATACAAAACAGATACATATGTATTTACCAATATTAATGTTATAATGTACTCACAGCAGCCCACCACCATGCTTGTGGTATGGAAGTGAAGTTGGTGTTGTGCACGTCGTGCTCTACGGTGTACACCATGGCTGAGAACATGAAGATCCCCATTCCAATGAACAGCAACAAGCAGCCCACCTACACACACACACACACACACACACCTGCTGTTTCAGTGTCTGTCTACGTCCCACTCATGATGTGACTAATCTACTGCTACAGTCTGACCTGCTGGTAACACTGTCTCAGGGTGAAGCCGAAGGCTCTCAGACCAGTGGAGTGACGAGCCAACTTCAAGATCCTGAAGATCCTCATCAGACGCATGATCCGCAGAACCTGGCCCACCTATAAGAAACAAAAAAAACAGCTAAACACCTAAAGAATAAAAAAAAAAAAAACATTTGAAGCTTGGTGTTTTGTTTATTATGAGAGTGAACAATATGTATGCATTCATAACATAACTCAAAGAGAGCTCAGCTAGTTTGTGGAGTCTCTCAGGGCTCAATTCTAGGACCTCTTTTGTTCATTATTTACATTAATGATTTGAAAAATGTTCGTGAAATTGCTTTGCCTCTTATGTTTGCTGATGACACGTCTTATTATCTCACGAAAATTTGGACTGTTTGATAAGAGAATGATGAATTATCTAATTTATCCAAATGGTTTAAACAAGCTTCATGATTTTTAGCACAAAAAAACCTTAGCCTCAGTCAAAATAATGTGAATTTGCTAATCGATGGAGTCAAGATTTGTAATTTCTTTCAATATTCTTCCGATTTTCACAATTATTCAACAAGGCATTGCAGGGATTTTCTTCTGCCGTATTGCAGAACCAGCAGACTATGAAATATAGAGGCCCATCACTTTGAAACTATTTACCTCAGAGTATATCCACTTTGAAGTCCTTTAAAAAACATTTACAGATGTACATTTTTGGAAAAGTTTATTTTTTTTATATTCATCTATACTGTGTATACTGTATGTAAATTGCTTAATTGTAGATGGAATTGGTGAGGTAGCTTCAGTGGTCTACCAGCAAAGTTATGTTATAAATGTTTGATTGATCTAAATTTATATTTATACTTTCATATAGTCTGTGTAAACAAATAAATAAATGAATAAATAAGTGTCTAGACCTTTCCAACACGTCCCACAGTCTCAATATCCCCAGGAGATGGATGAAGGTCCTCATCCTCAAAGCACTCTAGGATCATCTGTAGATAATGTGGCAGGATGGCGATCAGGTCCACCGTGTTCAGCACACTGCGCCCAAACAACTTCAGGTCTGGGGTAGAAACCAGGCGCAGTAGATACTCCATGGTGAAGAAAGCAATGCAGAACGTCTCCACATACTCTCCATAGAACCTGCCGCTGAGCTGCCCTGATGCAGTCTGGGACATAGAGAACACCAGAGGTGTAAAGAGTACAGATTTATCCTCGTAACTAAACCCCTGTTTATTCCTGACCAGCCACTAGGAGGGAAATTCAAAAAATGTCTTGATTACTATAAAATCTCCAATGGACAATCTTTGCTATATGTTAACTAGCTACTCATTACTCAATATACCTTTTCCATTCACTCTTCTATGCCTTGGGCAGTGGGATAAACTCGTACTGGGTTTAATCTTAGACACGTTGATCCCAAATAACAGTTTTAGGTATTACCACTCACTACTTCCCACCATTATACCTAAGCTTCACACATGCCACCAGACTGGCTGAACAGATTACACAACACAATAAGCACGATATGCACAACTATAATATCACATCTCACTCTCACTTTAAAACAGTCAACTCTTCCCCACTCTTTCAATTTCCGACTCCCTCTTCCATGTTCCCTTCCCCCCACCTAGATGTAACTGTCCATTTTCCTACCCTGACTCCCTGTTCCTTTTCTCCTCACCCAGGTGCAACACCGTCCTCTCTTTTTATATCCTCCCTATAATAAAGTGTTTCTTACACTTCCTTAGGGAGGGCTGGTGATGGTCACAATTATGCAATCAAATAAATTGATTTATTTAATTGCAATAAAAAAAAAAAAACATATTGCTGTCTTTAAAAGATTGCACTTCTTGTAGTGTTGACCTTCAACAGCATGTGTAGATAAAGTAAAAAAAAAAAAAAAAACACACACACACAATTGGAACTATTTTCCACAAAGACATCTGCATCAAATACAATTATTTTAAATAATAAAATAAAATAACAACAATGAATTCAATGCAAAAAAAAAAAAAAAAGATCAGGCTTTAAATAGTTACATTTATGAACTCTCAAACCGAGAAAATAACCTCCATTAAATGCTGTTTTGGTGCGGTGCAGTACGTTTAATCTGGTTAGTCAGCTATGATGTTATACATTTGATTGTTGTCTTATCATTTCAGGTTTCTAGTTTCACAATGTCCGCTAATCATTTTAAAACACAAAAATTGTAATTTACTCAGTAACAGTTGAGTGTGGAAATGCAAGAAATTTTCTTTTAAATTGCGCTTAAGTACAAGTAAAATTACTGATTTAGAAATATACTAAAAAAAGTACAAGTACCCATAAAAGCAACTCAATTACAGTAACACGAGTACCTGTATTCGATTACTTTTACCTCTGGGGAAAGCAGATGCGTCACTGAACGCCTCCTCTTTACTGCTACAGCGTACAGATTGTGTACAGCATGTACCTTGTACTGCATCTCATCCACCGTGTTGAGTGTCATGGCGACAAGCGACACCAACACAAACATGGAGGAGGCGACTCCCATCACCTTAGCAGGGATGGAGGAGAAGGGCTTCTCCATTAGGTGCCAGATTCTTCTGCGCAAGGAACTGTACAACATTCCATAAAACATAGCCTCAGTCTCCTCACTTTCCACCTAAAAGAAGGAGAATACACAATTGTTAATAAATATATTGATCTACTGTATTTATATTGACAAAAAAAATGAGTATATATATATATATATATATATATATATATACTGTATATATACATATATATGTATATATATATATAAATAAAACTGTTACATATAAGAGCTTGACAATAGATTGTGATCTACTAAAGTACTTACCATTGTTGGTAACATATCTTTTTGTATATTTATATGTGTATACATAATTATGTGTATACACATGTAAATTATTTATCTGTTATGTTAATTGCTTTGTGAAAGGAAGCAACCACTGATATGAATTATGACAGTAACAGGGGTGGGAATTTATATATATTTTGAATAATAATTTGTTTTTCTTTTTGGCATGTTGAAGGAGAAAGCAGGAGAGGAAGTGAACGGATAATATTGTCAATGCCATCGACCAATCAGAATGGAGATGCAAACGCGTGGAAGACTTTTGAGCTTTTTATTTGGTTTATATTGCAAGCGCTACTATGGCAACTGTTGTGATTGACAGCTCACAGTCTACAAAGATCATGTGGAATGTGCTTTTAGGATCTTTTTCGTCAGCGGTAACAGACCAGATGTCCATTTAAATGGGACAAAAAGAACTGAGCTTGTGAAAAACTGAGACAAATAAATGATTTGGGGGAAGTCGACCGAGACATGGGACGTAACTCTGAAAACCGGAACTGTCCCGGCTAAACCGGGACGTCTTGTCACCCTACTTATACCAAGCATGACTAACGCCATTCATCATGGCCCTTCATTAATACAAAAGTCATTTTGGCTTTAAAGTAAAGCTGTACCAAAGATTGAAAAAAACTTTGGCATATTTTTACTAGGTTACTTATAGCCTTATTTCAAAGAATTTATTTGGACATTTTTGCCATTTCTGATAACTCCTTACTAGAGCCTCATGTAAGCTCTATTGAAGGTGAGTGGGAAAGGAAAGGAGCAAAGACAACAATAAGCATTAACAGGAAGACCAGTTTTATAGGTAAAACGAGAAAGTCCCAAAGTTCATAAAGTTTTAAGAGACAAAAAAAACACATAAAACAAAAAACAGCTTGTTTTTAAAAGGTTGGACGATTTATCGTGGAACAAAATATTGCGGTATTAAAAAGTCTCAGGATGTATCGTTGAGGGTACGAGTGGTATCTCGAGGTGAGATTTAAACATGTCCTACCTTTTTAAGTTACTGCTAGCCTTCCGTATTATCTTACCCTCTAATTAAAGTGAAGCCGTGAACGTTTAGTATTTAAGAAATGCTTTTAAAACCAGGAGCCCTTTGGACTATTCAGTACTTATGAAGTAGCTCACAGTTTCAGAACGGTTGGTGACCCCTGCCCTATGCTGTGATGTCAATCCATTCAATATTCCATTCATCTATCCATTGATCTATTAATTTAACCTTCGATGCAGCCATTGGTTCATCCATTGACAGAGACAATGTGGATTCACCTCTGCCAACAGCTGCTTTTGTATCTTCAGCTGCTCATTGAGCTCGTCCTGCCTCTCCTCGAAGGAGATGCGACAGCAGCGTTGGCTGTTTTTGATTCTTACGCCCCAGTAGTTGATCTCCTCCAGGAAGCTGCAAGGACACAGCTCGTCTTTAATCCACAGCACTCCGGTTCTTTAGGAGGAAAATAAAGAAGGTTCAGAATCCTTCCAAAATGTCAAACTGGGATTTGTTGTGGTTCATTTTACTTGTAGAAGTTAAAGATGTTGTGGAAGATTTGCGGGTCTCGGTCGAAGAAGAACTCGTTGTTGTGGACGATGTAGTCGTCACACAGATCTAGCTTTCGGTTATGGTCTGTGGATGTGGCCAATCGGCCGATCCGTGTCTTTGGATACCTGAGAGCTAACGTGAAAGGCAGGTGGTACAGCTGGAAAAACCAAAGAGAATAAGAAACTTTCACTGGTAAATAAAGGTTGTTGTTTTTGATCTCACATTTGCCAGATCAAACATGGCTCGTTCAAGAAAAACATAAAACGTAAAAAAACATAACATTCATGGTACCAGTAAGTAAATGATGGAAATAGGAATACTGCTTTAGTGAACTAATCAAACATATATCTATTATCATAAGTGTGAATAGAATACACTTCATGCATCATTAGTACTAAAGTGATACTCCACTGTTTTTACAAGTTAGGCCTAAAATCTTTAAAATGTTAGCATTAGAAGATATATCTATGCCCAACAAAGCACATTATTATGCATGATATTCATTTACTTTACAGTTTTAGAGCCTGTGTTTCGCCATCTTGAAATCATGTGATTGATGATGTCAGATGGCCCCTCTGCCTGTAAACATCCCATTGTTTTCTATTGGAGTGAAGCATTCATCCTGCTTTTTAGATCATTTAGCAGCTTTTTCGGTCAGAATGCCAATTAGTGCTGCTTTTGGTTACTCTAAATAAACATGAAAAGTTAAAGATGCCGATGTAAACCTTTTTTCTTCACCAAAAGAGAATAAAAACAATCTGTGACTGCAGGGGGCAACAGTTCCTACTCTGTGGTTTTCGTAGTAGACAATGAAGCAGAGAAGAAGAGCTCTCCTAAGGGACCTTTACTCTGCCTTAAACAGTGCACCGCCGATGCTCTAATTTAGTGAGTTATCACAGACTTTTTCTTATTATTTAGAACAACCTTTTTCTGTTGTCATTTTGCGTTTCTTTGTTATTTGTTTGTGTTTTTGTTGTGTTGTGTGTTTTGGGAGTCAAAAATTCTTGTTATTTTTGTAATGATGTGTTTTTGGAGTCATTTGCTATATTTTTTTCGTTTTGTGTGTTTTTTTGTTATTGTTGTTGTTTTCTTGTGTGTTTTTTAAGTCTTTTTGTGTATTTTTCTTGTCATGTTGTATTTCATTCTGTTGTATTTTTTTGTTGTTGTTGTTTTGTGTGTTTTGAAGGTCAAAATATTATTTTTTTTTTTTTTGTCATTTGTGTTTTTGGTTTTCTTGTATAATTTTTGTATTTCTGTGTACCTTTATTTTTCTCATTGTGTGGTTTTGGAGTCAATTTGTGTTTTTTGTGTTGAAGGAGAAATTTTTATACTTTGTGTATACTTTATTATTTAATTGAAACAAAAATGTAGTAGTTGTCTTTTTGGCCTAAATGTTGTGTGTTTTTCAGTCATTTTGTGCATTTATTTGTTGGGCTGCACAAAATTGAACCGAGGGTCGCATGGGCCCCGGGCCGCCAGTTGCCTATGTCTGCTTTACTGCCTCTACCTTAGTCCTTAGAGAGGGTATGCTCAATTTGCCTACCCATCTGTCCAGATATTACTATTATTAATTACTATTTCATGCACACATTATGCTAAACTTGATTTGTGGTCATGAATTAGTGTTTAATGTGCACATAATAGCTAATTTGTAGCAACAATAACACATTTATTATGACCATGTCATATTTGGGGCTCCTTAAAAAGCAGATGGTGATGATATTTCCTTCACATGTCAGTGTTCTTGATTGAGATTTTATGATGAACAACATTCATCAATGAAAATATGAACTGATGTCTATAGTTCAGCTATGTATAGATTGAATATCATGTGAGTGTAATTCTGTTAGATTTCTGCTATAAAAAAAGATCTGCTGTAGATGGAATAATGTAAAAGTTGGTTGAGGTCAAGTAGAATCTGTGGGGGCGGTTACCGTTCCTCCTACATTGATGTTCAGGGTAAAGTGTTTGGTGTGAGAGAGCAGGAGGCAGGAGGGCGACACAGGCAGATGATCCTCCACCTCCTCGTCTTCATACTCAGCATAGAGATCATAAATGTCTCGGTCCAGGTCCTTCAAAACCAAATTGAGAAGATCAGAGCAGAGAGTGAAACAGTCATGAAAAACCTAAAAAAACAGGATGTTCATTAATAATATATTGTAGGCTCTATATACAAACGCTACATTTCAAACACTACATTTTAACATAATGCACACATTAACATCAAGCTTTTGAACGGTTGGATTTGAGTGTTAAAGGTGCAGTCCGCAACTCTCAGATCCCTCTCTCCCCCGCCCTCCCCGCTGCTCTCTTGCCCTGCCTCCAAACTTTCCAAAGTCCCTCCCTCAGAGGCACTAACAAGCTAACGTTAGTCCGACAGCAACATCACAGTAATATAACATGCTCTGTTAAAATCATATTACTACAGCGCT
The DNA here is from genome assembly GCF_900634775.1 of Gouania willdenowi. Classification (NCBI taxonomy): domain Eukaryota; kingdom Metazoa; phylum Chordata; class Actinopteri; order Blenniiformes; family Gobiesocidae; genus Gouania; species Gouania willdenowi. The sequence goes on along the minus strand of NC_041055.1, from coordinate 10,674,154 downwards.
TCTCTCTCTCAATGTGCACACACCTCAGGAGCAGCAGCAGCAACAACACAGTGTCACTTACAGCAGCTTACACGGAAGCTGCTACGCGCACACAAACAACACATGCACCACAGAGTTCTAGTGTAACAATTACAAATCAAACATAATGTAAATCAAGCAGCAGTAATTACCTTTAAAGTAGGAAAGTCGCTAATTCCATCTTCTACTCCTCCAGACCATACAATGTAAAAAAGACGGCTCTCTAGCTCTGGGAAAGGGGCGGGGCCTGTGAGCAACAGCTGTCAGACAGTCCATCAAACACAATCCTGGGTCTGATTGGGTTTTTTTTGCTCAGTTTTTTTCACGCAAACTGCTAGTTTGATGTAAAGCTGTCCTTACATAGTGATAGCTGCAGCAAATATGACAAAAAGTCACTTTTATGAGAGTTGCAGACTGCACCTTTAAAGTTGCTTTGCATATTTTTTGTTTAGGTTTTTTTAGTCATCATGTGTTTTTTGGAGTCATTCTTGTTGTCGTTTTGTATGTGTGTCAATTAATTTTGTGTATTTTTGTTTTCTTGTGGGTTTTTGGAGAAATTGGGGTATTTTAGTTGTCAGTTTTTGTATTTTTTGCTGTCCTTTTGTGGGTTTATGGAGTGACTGTGCATTTAATTTGAGGGCGACGCATGTGGCCCTATATATATTGAACTGACAAGAACTTTCACAATGATCTTATGGTTTTCAGTATTGTCCTTCCTTTAGTGATGGCACATACCCTCACTATCATTTTACAAAGTTAAATGCATTTATGGTTGTCATACACACAAACACACAAGAATCTGACCTGCATGGAACTCCAGGGCTTAACAAAAGCATTGATTAAATCCTCAGGGTCCACTGGGTCTTTCACAGCATGAGTCCAGTTTCCAGGTTTGTAGCTGGAGAACAGGCTTCTGCTCCGGGTTCTGAGCTGGTTTAACATGCTGGGTCCCCAAAGTGAAAAAGAAAAAAAAAAAAAAAAGCCAAAAATATTAAACAGCACAGTAAGACATCCCAGCAAAGCTCAGCTGATTCCCTGCACTCTAAGTACTCATATTTGTAAGAAAACACACACTGGCAGTGATGAGGTAGGGAGAGAGCGTGTTGATCTAATGCTGCTCACAGAGGATGTGCAGCTGCTTAAAGTTTTAAATACTATTATCCTTCTCCGTCATCTGCCCCTCATCTGTTTTTCTGTCCTCACAATGATAGAATATCATAAATTCACCAATCTGGACTTTAATAATAGCACTTTATATGACAGTGAACTGTTTCACCACTGCTCACCAAACAGACATGATTTTTCTACAGAAAAAATATGATTTCAGGAGTTTGTTTATGGTTATTATTTTTTTTTTATTATTGTTTATTAATTAGCTTATTTTATGACAAAACACTAAAGGTTTACAGTTTGTCATTTGCACAGCAAGCAGTCACAATAATACAACCACCTGCCTTAGAGGGTGAAGATCCTGGGAAAAATTATCTAAACTAGGGACTTACATTTACATTTACATTTACATTTACATTTACATTTACATTTACATTTTCCACGGTCATTAAATCACAACCCACTTTAATTTCTTAGAATTCAACCAACCAAATTTAGTTTTTCAAAAATAGTTGTTGAAAACAAACAATTTTTTTTTTTTTTAAATATTTTCCTGTGTAACATGCATTTCAAAACATGACTGTCAAAAGAAAAGTTTCTTTCAAAATAAAAGACCAGTCCAACATGAGAAGCATCAAGTAACAGTTTTTGACCAGCTCTCCGCGACCCACCATTTGAGAATTGCTGCTCTAAAACATTAAAGCCATGGACTCCACCAGACCTCTGAAGGTGTGCTGTGGTATGTGCATTAAACAGTTTGATCCTGGAACCTGTGTGATGGAGCCTCCGTGTATCAAACACCTAGAAAGTTATGTATGGTAAATATTAGCCAAAGGCATGTATTAAAAATCACTGAATTGTCAAATGTGTTAATAGTTGTGAAGCATTTCACTGGATTTTGATTAGTGGGGCTGAACCTTGGACCAGTCATGAGGTTTTGTTTTCCCAATATGAATTCTCAACACCCGCAGAGATCCCTGAAGTCACATGGGCTCAGAAACTGTTATTCTTCTGACCTTCACATCCGACATTCAGCTTTAATCCGGATGTTTGTGCAGCAGTTGGAAAGGTGCACATTAATCCATGCTCTGGTAGCAGTTGGGATTATGAACCATTGGTCATGGACCCACTTCAAATAAAGTGACAGATTGGGCCTCGTCACACCATATTGACCCATCAATGTGAGGCTTAATCACTATGTCTTGTCCACTTTAATTCACTATGAGGATTTTGCCAAGATTTCATGTGAAAAAGGAATCATTCTGGGGGAAAAAGTGCAAATAAACTGAATTTCATAATGTATTTCCCGACTCCCTCTCTACATCAACGGGTTCATTTTCATTACTAAACCTGTTGAAGTATCAAACATCACTGCTGCTCATCGTGTTTCCAGTGTCTCTGCAAAGCCAATGCAAGGAGTTTTAAGTTAATCTTTATGCTCAGACCACACAGAACTTTATTTGGTTTAGTGCTCAGGGGAGCACCTCAGGGTGTTGCTTGGTCATTTTATTTAAATACATGTTTTCCATTAGTATGGAGGGATGCATGGATAACTCAACATTGTACTTTAAACTGACGATGAAAAGAAGCAGCACAGCAAGCTTTACAGAATAGAACGCTTTTAATGAAATGATTGAATATCAGCTTTTCCAACAATGAAAACCAAATAAAATAAGATATTTTTGGGCACGATAAGTACTACTTTGAAGCACTGAAAGTTTTGTCAATTTCTAAATAAATAAAAAAATACTATTAAAGCTAATCATATACAGTAAAGTATTTTTATACTTTAGGTGTTACAATAACCCATTTTAAAACAAAATGTCCAGTTAATAGGCGCACAGTGGCGTGGTGGTTAACATGTCCCCCTTACAGCATGGTCTTTGGTTCAAGCCCTGGTGTACACACTTGGGTCCTTTTTATGTGGAGTTTGCATGTTCTCCCTGTGCTTGTGTTTTTTTTCATGTCCTCTGACGTAGAAGTGAATGGGGGTGACTGTGTGTGTTGCCCTGCGATGGACTGGCGCCCTGTCCAGGGTGTACCCCCACCTAATTCCCAATGAGAGCTGGAGATAAACAGACCCCTGCAACCTTGAAAAAAGGAGCAAGTGGGTAAGAAAATGGATGATGTTCAGTTAATGTCACTGATTGTGCAGGTTGTCATTGTAACTTACCCTGGAACTGTCCATGAAGTTAAAATGTGTCTAAACTTTATTCTGTTTTCCTTCACTCATTTATCTCGCCTCCACAGTCTTTTACTCCCAAATCTAAATCACATTTGTATTATTTTCGTAAATATCTGAATCATATTGGTATATATTTGTATATTATTATTTATCCTACTTTTTTCTGCTACTGTAATGTTTGTTTCTGATCCCTATTTTTAACAGTCTTTTACTTATTTGTTTATTCTTTCATCTTTATTGTTTTTATTCTTTTATTTGTGATGTGTTCTGTGGCTGTAACAAAAGCCATTACCCCCTGGGATTAATAAAGGAATTCTGATTCTCCCTCCGTGTGCCACTACCTGCCATCTAGTGTCTGTAGCCCCGCCCCTCTCCATTTCTAGACATGTGAGAAAGTAAAACAGTTCAGCTCCAAATCAGGCATCGTCTCCCATTGTACACTTCTATCTAATCTTGGTACATAAATGCATATTCTAATATTTAATCTAGTGCACGTTCATTTTAATTACACCTGTACACGATGCAAAGGAAACAAAGACATTCAGTTTGAACAACATTTTTGTGGTTTTAATTTTGAAATAGTTTTGAAATCCATTTCGACAGTTACAGAGCATGATTTCTTTGCGTCCCCCCCCTCACTGTACAGAGCTAGAAAAAGTTCACAGTAACAGCACACATACAAAATAGTTATTAAAGTCCTTTGTGTTGATTTTCTCCACTCTTAAATACATTGTAACCTTAAGCGCAACACACCAGCCAACCATAGCAAAAAGTTCATTTCAAGTCAAATGTATACAATCTTATTTACAGAAAACATTTGATCAAAGTGCATTGAAGAGTCCTGATTTACGCTCATGTCTCAGAGGGATGATGGGTAAATGTTTACAGTGTTTACAAAAGCTGTAACCAGTTATTTTTACTTAGCTGCAAATATAATACTAATAACGGCAGGAAGAATGTACTTAAAACAAATAAAATTAACCAACAACTTGAAAAAAAAAAAAAAACAGAAGCTCAAAACATACATAAATATTCACATTTGAGTTTCCGCGTCACCACTTTCAAACTTTTGCCGTGTCATTTCCTGAGAGCTCAGATCAAGTTTGAAATCCTGACCAGCAGAGTGTGCCGTGAGAGAAGCAGCGTCCTTCTAGTTTTCCTGTTCAGTCTCAACACAAGAACCCTAAGAAGAAGCCGTGTAGCTGAGAAAATTCATTTGGTGTTGTGAGCACAGGGTTTTGAAGTCCTTTAAGAAGAAAGGGCCCAAAACAGAAAGCAGGTGGTGGTCAAAATCATTAATAAGAAAAAAAGAAATCAAGAGTCTTTAACACTGCAGAGGTGGAGTGAACATAGAGACAATTTGTAGTATTCACATCCTCAATAAGTTCCCTTCCCACTGGTGATGGCGTAATGCACTTCAGAAGGCATGTGGTTGAATTGTAAGGGCTGCAAAGGCTGATATGGACAGCAGTCGTCTAGGTAACCAGGAGGTGGCTCTCCATCACTGAAGCAGCAAAACTCAAACTTGATCAGGACAAATCATCATCCTCTGTGTTCACGATGGAAATCTGAAGCAGAGAGAAAAGATCCATCTTAATGACTTCACCACTAAACACTGATAACTTAAGTGTGTCAAATAAAAACCTGTCATTCAAAATAAAATTCCAAAAGTATCACGTAATCATTTTGTGTTGTGGAGACGTTTGCAGGCAATGTGACGCTAAACGTGGAGGCACATGTCAGATTAAACAGATCAACTACAAGAAGGTTTAATCTGTGCAGATAGACTGAATGGCAACATCGAGGATTACTCTGGACTACAAGGTTGAAAGAAGGTTAGCATGTAGCACAACTGGGCTAAAACCTGGTAAATTGGTGCTATAAAGTGGTATTTTCCTCCTTCCTAGTTTCAGATTTATCCCACTTTAATGTTTGCGATCAAACCAACTTTAATATAAAACAAAAATGTCCGAATACAAATCAGTTTCTAAATTATTACTTTTATTTATTAAGGGAGAAATAAATCCATACCGTTACTGGGCCATGTGAAAAAGTAATTGCCCCCTGACAATAATAATATTCTGCCAACCTTGGCAGCAAAAACATGAGTGATTCCCATAAAATGGCTATAGTGGACGATTTCAGCATGAACTGCTGGTTTAAGATCACATCACAGTATTTCAAATGGATTTGAATCTGAACTTTGGACACTTCAACAACTTGGTTTTCTATCTGTGAGACTTTCAGAGGAGGACTTACTGATGTGTGTCATGTCATTGTTCTAATGTTAACCCAGAAGCACTTGATCTACTGATGCTGGTAGAGAGCAGAATTCATACTGTTCCCATTTTCCTCTATTATAGATTATCAATTACTTTTTCGCATAAGGCTAGATGTTTTTCACTTTTTTGCCTTTTGACAAATTAAGTAAGCATTTAGAAACTGCATTTTGGATTTACTTGGGTTGTGTTTGTGAGATTTAAAATTGATTTGATAATCTGAAACTTTTAAGTCTGATAAATCCGAATGATCCAAAGTAGGGCAAATACTTTTTCCTCAGCTGATGTAATAACACCTGCAGAACTCTCAGACCATAAGAAACTACTCTTTGGTCCCATTCAACCTGATTGAGCAGCTCTGCCTCATGGTCCGAGGAATGAGTGAAACGGGCCAAACATTTTGTAGGTGTGCTAAACTGAAGGCAATTACTTTTCAGATTTAAAATTTGAATACATTTGCAGACATCTGTGTAGAATAATAGGGAAATAACTCTCCTTAATAGAACTTTGGCGCGCTTTACTTTTTCCAAATTATTATTCCAAATACTTTCCAGATGCACCATAAACATTCTAAACTTTAAAAACTGTTATGTCTCTGCTAAATTGTGTGCATCCATTTTAATTTCAGACTCGGGTGTAGTGAAAGCAATTGTGAACACATTTAAGTCTAAAAATTAAGTACGCCTCTGCTGAACACGCTTTGATTTCGATCATTCATGCTCTGCAGATTCACCGCTGGGTAGGTGTGTCCAACGTTGGCGCTGTGTCGAGAGATGTCAATGTTGAGGTCTTCCTCTGTCGTCTTCAGGTACACAGGATTGTCAAAATTCATGCTTTTCTGGTTCTTCAGCTGCCAGTTCCTCCACATTAAGTACGCACCTGTTCCCAACATCGCCAACAGCACTGAGCAGCAACACAACCAGACACACAGGGAAGAGTTAAGTTTAGGATTACCATCAAATCTTTAGATAGGTAAATAACTAAATAAAATAGTGCTTACAGACGGGAAGAACTGCCCAGGCAGCAGTGGAGCCTTTGGCCGTGGAGTTCACCTGGATGGACGTACTCACATTGGCTTCTGAGAGACAAAAATAAACAACAAACAAACTATCTATTGAGTTTGAGCACAATCCTCCCCACATGAATCTAAGAATTAAAATTAAATCACAATAACCTCTGATACAAGATCACTTAAGTGGGTTAAATGCACAAAGATTTTTTTAAATTTAAAGACATTTTTTCTATTACAGACCACACAAATATTTATAAAAAAATAAATAAAAATTAGGCATGGAACAGTTTTGATAATACTAATAATCAACGGCACACACAGAAACATTCTGTCCCACCATTAATCTCCCTCCAAGCCAGAAATCTTGTGTGATCAAATGAGATCCAACAATGTGAACTAATGCTGCATTCAAAGCAGCAGCTCACTTGATTTTCCCAACACCTACCTGTAAAAAATGATTTGGAACACCACATTAAGTTGAAGCTCCTACTTGGTTAAGTCAAGGTACAAAAATCGAATATTTTAGCCACGTTTGAGATATTTCAATGTGCTGCCACTGATTAGGAATTTTCAATTCTGAAATTGTTCTCAATTGGCCACATTCTGTTCACGGGGTCATGAGTCGTCTGCTTTCCTATCACATACACAATGAGTTTTAGTTGTAAATATTGAACAATTTTAATGTTTACGACAGTAAGCCCTGACACATTTCATTTCACAACCCAACCCCACCGTGAATGCCAATGATTTGTTTATTACTGAGTTGAAAAACACTTCAAACATTAAGAAAACACTTTAGTCTGATCTAAAGTGTACTCCTTCCTTTTAACAAGCTGTTGCAAATACATTCAAGTCACGAACACACTTGTTGAGTTCCCAAAGTTCTGCAGACGAAAGCGCTGCCTATTGTTGGGTTTCACACACAGTGTGTGACAGAAAACCAGAAACATCACTCACTCAAGCCTGCTTTTCAAGCAGCTCAGCTAAAGCAGCGACAAAGACTGAACAACACAGACTTTAGTTCATTGGTGTCCTTGGTGACAACCTGCTTCACTGCTCAAGGCTTAGCGACTGCATCAACAGACGGCAACAGCAGAGCAATGAGAATCTCAGACTTCACAGCATTTCATGTGACATTCACTACACTCGGCATCTGACTGTGGAGGCGTCTCAACATTTCTCCTCATGCCAGGTGTCAAAATATTCAAATATGAAACTGATACAACAATCTTTTCTCTGAGGTTCACAGAAAGTGAACAGCATTTGAATAAACCAGTCACTACTGATACTTTCAGCCACTTTGACTCATAAAAGGTTCCCATTAAAAGAAAAAACCATGTAGACTACATCCAAATCTACTTTTTGTGTGCAGATCATCTATCCCGAAACCATCTAAACCACTACAGATGTATTTTATGCAGCAGATCCTTAAATATGACAAAAAAAAAAGAATTCTTGCAACTGTATGGAGAAACTTCCACTGTACCCTCAGTCAGTGGTGGCGTTTCAATCCAACCTATTGAGAAGTCCCTTAACCCTAACTGCTTGTTTGTATAAAAGTATCTAAATGAAATTATAATTTTAATATTTGTAACTAATATATCTTTACCACTTTGCACAGCTATGATAACTCTGTCCATTTTAAGCTTAAGTGTTTTACCTGTTTTAAGCTAACAGATTCAGTTGGACTCCACAGTTAATTTACAAATTATTGTCCACGTTTCTGCTGCTCATTGTAGTAAATATCAGGACTAAATATGCCACATTAACAGTGGGGTGGAAAATTTTTATAACACTATAAGCTCCATTCATACATTTTCTATGCAAGTACCTTGCATCTTTGATAAGTCACATTTAATCATCCAAAGAATAACACATTTTATTTATAATGCACTTAACATTTGAAACAAATATCAAAGTGTAACAATGGGTGCCTAAGAAAAAAAGCAGGTTTCAAAGTATGAAACAGAAAGTAAGCCATACAATATTAAAAACAAATAAAAGCCACCAAGTGCAAAGAAGTCTAAAGAAAACATTAAACTCTTAAGGATTTCATTGCGAACAGCTGCACTGAGAGCAAAGCATCTGCCACAGCTGTGGAGAAGTATTGACACTGTTTATACAATGAAAGGAACATGCTGGAACACAATGTTCAACAACAATGTAGCAGAGAAACATGTTCTTTTATCAGGAGTAAATGCTTAGGATGTTAGCATAAAACTTGTTTTTTTCATGTGGTTTAAAACACATTTACAAATTGGGCCACTGCCCGTTTCAGTCATCACTGATACCGAGAAACTCTGATAACTTCATCTTTGCATGATTTTATCATTTGAAACTATGCTAGAGAACTCCGATGTAAAAGTTGTGTGATCAGCCAGAGCTCTTCTGTTGAATGAAGTTTAGATACGAGAATCAGCACATTTATTTTCCATCTTTCTTTGTAATTGTGTGTTTCACAGGGTGAAGCTAACAGAATTTCAGCTAAATAAAGACATTACACACATCAGCAATGGATGAATGCCTTAAAAGGAGATGACAAAGCAGAAAGATTTATCTTCCAGTTCAGCAGAATAATAAAATTAGTGCTAAAGTGGGTAAAGCCATTAGTGCCGATCAGCAAGTCCCCTACATTCAGTGTACTTTTGATAGGGACAAATTACTTTTGGTCAATGCTACCGACTTGAAAGCAACAAATATTAATCACAATTAAAACAAGACAGTTATCAACATCCTCCGCCAGATTGGTTATCATAACTCACAAGCTTTTCCTAACCGTCCTAAATCTAAGAACAGGGTATTGATACCCTGAGCGCACACACCAAATTTGGTTATCCTATCTTAAACAGATTCTGAGAAAAGCTATCCCCCTTCCACACTTTAAGGCGGGGGATAAAAATGCTTTTCCAATGTTGGACCAATGCCTAACTCCAACCAGGAAAAGATGCTACAAGGTCAAAGAACCTTTTATATCCAAACGGAAACAATTAACTTAAACAACCAGAATGCCCTCCTCCACCCAGACTGTTTTCCAATGTGAGGAAAGGTCAGAGCTTGTCAAATTGGTTTTAAGGCAAGACTAAACATGTTCCCAGATGACTTGCATTACAAAAGGACAAGATGATGTTGCAGAATAAAGGCCAGGTAGGTGCAAGTTAACAAAAACAATTTCATTTAAAAAATAAAAAAGGCCCAATTTGTTATCGTTATCAATGCACACATTCCACCAGAAGTAGAATGATGCATTACTTTTACTGTACTTGACATAGTTTACTGTATGATTATTAATGGCAGCTATGGGCACAATTTCCATCAATAAAGTCAAATCAGCCTCGATGGAAAATATGGAATTCACTTCCTGAAATGGAAATAGTCATTTTATTTTTATCTTTTTAAATCAAGTGGAAACAGCAATACAACACTGAACACACGCCCACTGACATGCTGGAAATGTGTGATATTGTCTCAAAACATATTTCTCACCTTAAAACAGGTGGTGGTCTAATGTCTAGCTTTAGCAAGTGTAATAGCTTGACATCAAATCTTGTGCGATATCTTTCACTGATCTGAACATGTGCTGTTTTAGTGCATTTCTATGTGTATAAATATAAAATCAATTACAAAAGTTAACATCTACAACTTCTGGAAGTTTAATTGCCTGTAATCGCAGGTCTAGATTACAGAAAGCCAAAACAAAACTATGTAAACTGATGTGGAGATGACACTTTCTCTGATGGTGTAACACACTAATTCCAAAATTCATTTGGAATGGAGGGCAGCTTGGGTGGGGTTTTACACTCAAAGCTCCGCCTAGAATTATATCCATCTTAGCACAGCATCACATATAGAACCAGCAGCCTTGAGAAACGGCAGCCTAAAAGGAAAATGTCTAGCTTTGCTGATGTAGCAAAAACACGAACATTATAAACAAATGCAGTTCTGCCACAGGGATGTGCAAACATAGTTTAGACGAAATAGACTGCACTCATTCAAGTAGGGCTTCCCTGAATGTAGACCACGTCTCCAGAGACAGACTTAGAAATCGGCACTCAATTGCTGAAAGCAAGGTCCTCCTACAACAGAGACACTGCATTGAACCATTCAATGTAGATTTTCAATGTTAATTAGCAGGGAGGCAGCAGCATGACCACTGATAGGTCTGTTGTGTAGCGGACAAATGCGTGCTATGCAGGTTCAACCCAATAAAAGGGAGAGTCAACAGACGAAAACAGTCTTAGACACCTCCAACAGACTATATAAACACACAAACACACACTTGCTCATCCCTGTTGTACTGACTGAGTGCAGAGTTTACAGTAGTTTCAGCATCATCTCCTCAAAGACCCTAACCCTAATCTGCAGAATGTAGGCAGACTTTCTTTGGGGAGAGAGAAAGTTCAAATAGTTGTCAGGGGAGACATTATGCTACTTTGAGTACACCACCTCTTGGTTAGCAGCTGCAGTCCAATTAGGATACTATGTGCTCAGAATAAAGATACCAGGTTCCCATCAGGCACTGCTTCCAACCACAAAGTGCATAAAGAGCTTGACAGCTTTAGAAAAGGAACAAAGTAAAACACAAAAAAAATATTTTCATTTGCAAAAACCCATTATTTTGACAAAAAAGGTAACAAAGGTGAAATGGGAGAAGAGACAAGTTGTGGGTGATGCTGCAAAGATGAAAATTCTGATACACCTGCTAATTTGTGGTTTTAAAACAAGATTTCTCTAGCAGTAGGTGAAAATACACAAATGTAAAAAGTATTTTGCAGTTGGAATATATTAGAAATGATAAACATCCATCCACCGTGTTTTCTGTGGAATTAGCACAATGCTGTATTGGCTGCTTTCCAAGAAATACACAATATTCCTGCAAAAAATTCACGAATAAGGCGCTCCATGACAGGTCGCACTCCATTGGTCCTCCCTCAAACTACTCAGCCAATCAGGCTGTGGTTTTTGTACGTTGGGTTCGAAGAGATGTACAGAAACGGTGCCAGTTTAGTTATTGTGCTGCAGGGGTGATGGTTGGTAGTAAACAGTTTGAATCAAATATAAGAAAGCATTTGCTCACCCAAAAAAATAAAAAAACAGTTTATATAAAAGACACTTCCTGTACTTCATACTAACATCAGGGCCAACTTCGACAAGATCTTTAAGATCAATATGGATTGAAAGTGAGCAGCAGACCACTCAGCTTTGTTAACAAACATAGTTCAATTGTCCAGATGAGACTTTAGCATCCGTCAAACAGTGGGAGGAGACATATCAGATATCAGAGCCACAACAATAGAAACAGATCAATGCAAGTAAATGTAATAGAGTGAGCATATTTCTGACAAGTTTTAAGGGTGATAACGCAATGACAGGTCAACCTAAAACGCTGCATTATTTTGTCAAAGAGATGCACTGCCATAAATGTAATATTAGAACTGAAATTAGATACCCATAAGAATTAAAATGTAAATCTGTTACCAGTCTGTTACTAAACCCAGGGTCAAATAAATAAACTTGACTTTCGAAAACCAAACATTCCCACAGTTTCATGCTATTACTGATCAACTTAATTTTTCTGCAATTAAAAACACCTATTTAAATGCAATTATTTTCCTGAAAGCAGGAAATTCCAGATCATTTTCTAATATTAAAGTTTGCTTCCAGTCTGCTAGTTTACTGGATGTTCCCAGCGTGTTTAAAAGTAGAACAGGAGGCTTCGCATCTTTGGAACCAGCTCCCAGTCTCAGTACATGAGGCTGCTACTGTCTCTACTCCTATAGGCTGATTCTATAAACATGACCCTAACCCTTAAGTGAATCCTCCATGAGTCCTTCTCAGTGTCAAGGTCCTCTCCTTTTTGTCAACACTGCATCATGTTTTTCTACAGTCTATGCCTTTCTCTTATGTTTCAGGTGTCTTGGCGCTAAAGTTGACGGTTCATGATCGGTGGTTCATGGCTCAACCAGTCTGTGATACTCTGATGTTCTTGCAATCAGACATGCAAACACCAACGGCATCAAAAAGGTGACAACAAAACCCACTGTAGGGGGGTCTGGGGGGATCTTCCCCCATATAATTTTTTTGATTTTAACACAAATAAAGCAATCTGGAACACTAAATAGTACAATAAGACAAAATACACTATTTTCTTCAAGCACTTAAGTTGTGGTTTGTGAAAAATTACAATATATATGATATAAAAGTACCTAAAATAAGCAAAATATTAAAAAAATAATTTTAATGCCATTTCTGAATTTAAAGTTAGTTAATTCTGTTGTGACATATTCCCAACTGCACTCCCTCACTTTATACATTTGACATTAACATCAGTAAACGGTTCCTAATTAATACAACATGTACAAGCTCAGATATTGGCAGCTCGGGGGCCAAATGAGGCCTTGGTCTAATGTTATGCTGCCCCCAAAGTAAATGTACAAAACAACAGAAAAATACACAAAATAAGAGCAACATGAAAAAAAATTACAAAGAATTACAACATTGCAGGAAAATACAGTAAAAGACAAGAGAAACAGAAAATATTCCATAAACACACAAAACTACTACAAAAATGAACAAAAAACATTAATAACCTTCACGAATATGAAATGCAAAGGAGAACTACTGAAGCAAGGAAGAAAGCTGAAGGAAACGAAGGTTTATATTGATGAAAACCTGACAAAAAAAATGCAAGCATCGCATGGAAGGCACGCCAAATAAAAAAGGAGGAAAGATTTTAAAGACGTGGACAAGGAACTGCAGAATTTACATTACACCACTGGGAGAAGAGAACGGAAAACCAATCCTCATCAAAACGATGGAAGACTTGGGAAAATACGAAGGATCCACCTAAACAACAACATTACTGATGGTAATCATGGCTATGGACCCAGATCTATATAAACACTGGAAACAAAACTCAGACTGTGATTATTTTACGGAGACTGAATTAAATGTGGAAACCAAGAGTAAAAAAGGTCTGTCATTTATTCATTTCAATTGCTAGGTGGTGGGGTGATTAAGGATTACATTAAATTTAAATTCAAAGTGTTTATTGTCATATGTGCAGTTAGAAACACGTTTTCCTGTACAATGAAATTACTACCTTGCTTATGAACTAAGATATAATAATGTGTTTATACAAGTTAAATCTAACAGTGGAAAATACAACACTGCCAATAGAACTAACAACAGCTGGATTAACCTTGATGTAGAGACAAAACAAGCTGCAAACTTGTGTGTCCAAAAGAGACATTCCTGAGTGGTGACATTATGGATGAAAAGGGAAAAAAAACTTCCAAACACCTTCGAAAGAGGAACTATTCTTGCACTGGAGGAATGCTAACAACGTCTGGCAGGGAACAAAGCCAACACGAACAACGATAGAGATGAGGAGGAATAAAAAAAAATAAAAAAAAAAAGACAACACTGACTACATATGAGAATACACAAAAAAGGACTGTTCAGAACAACTCAAGAATGTTTGACCGGAGAGACATGTAAACCCATGTAAATTTGCAATGGTAAAACAGGGGACGGGACCCAAATAAGCAAACTGCTTCTCTCGTCTCCTTTTTCGGCATGTACAAAATAAAAATAAAAAAAAAAATGTAAAAAAAAAGAAAAGTGAATGTAACCATGTCGGAAATAAACTGAATAAATAAATGAATAAATACACACAATTACTCAAAAATATGCAAAATTACAGAAAATGACAACAAAAGTACACAAATAGAAATACACTATAATTACTCTGAAAATGCAAAATGGCAGCACAAATACACAAACATACAAAGAATGACAAAAAGACACAAAATTACAATAAAAACTCTTTGTAAATGCTGACATGAATGTTGATCATGTGACTCACCGAGCAAACAACCCCATTTTTGTGGCTTCACTATGACAGAAGTTGCCAATGTATTTGTACAAGTTATAAATACTTATTCATTACTTATAGTGTTTGGTGCATGATAAGAGTACATGTATAAAAGCATATAAGCTGAAGCGCAACAATTTTTTTGTTTCTATTTTGCAGCACACACTCACACAGAGCTGTTGCTGGACATATAATCATGTTAAGGCATTAAATACATTATATTGATATTTAATCCTTATCATCAATATAAGTGCATTGCATTTTTTTCCTTCTTTTTTTACGGTATTGGAACTGATACTATTGCCGGTCGACCAATGAAAATCTTGGTTGACCACGACGGCATCGACCAATTAGTTGACTAAACAACCAAAGTTGGCAGCCCTAATCATGATTCTTCTCAAACATAATAAACCATTGATAAAATACAATAAACAGGAAGTGATTCCGTGTGAAAACTATACTTTTACGTATTTTGTATGTGCTTTATTCTTTGACATCCTTTAACCAATATTAGCCAATGAAAACAAACAGGGCATAGTAACCTGGTATTCGATTTAAATCTGTGACGACACGGGAGGTGTTTTATGAGGTTAGATGTGTTTCCTCCTTTGGCTCCTATAGCTCGATGCAAGCGCCTCTTTACCATCTGTACCTTGTTTAAAGCCAAAATAGTTCAAAATGTGACTTTTGGAGTTTTTTTTTTTAAGCAATATAAGTGATGCCACTGATGATCGACGCCATGGCAAACTCGCCACTCAGACTCAAACTCGCCCGGTGCTTCAGTCATGGTGAGTGTGTTCTCTCGTGTTTGTGACGGCGCACACGTCTGGGTGAGACAAAACTTTAGCTTGTTTGTTTTGAACCGTAATTCAATCAATTTGGACCGATCTTCGTTCAGCACATATTCATGTCTGTGGTTCAGCCGACAGAAACACACGAACAGCCAATCAGCTGACAGACGGGTGGAACCAGCCCATCATATCCCCAGACGTTACCAGTGACAGGCAAACAGCCAATCATTCAGCAGCTCTGTAGTTTGGTTGCAGTGGTTGCCATGTTGGTTTGTTTTGAAAAGAGTAGCATGCAGTGAGCGTAGACTGCAGTAAGAAGCCGGGAGGGGAGAGTAGAGGCTGCCACTATGACAAGGACTCTATAAATAAAGTTGAATTGGATTTTCTGATTTCAGTTTGAAGCAGAACAAAGCAAAGTTTGACTTTAGTGGGGATGGAAGTATGTGCTAAAGTTGACATTTCATGTGATATACTGATTCCCTATGAAAAAGTGGATAACAAGGATAAGGATGGGAATAACTTGCCATGAATATATACCGTACTTGAAGTGACTCACCAGGTCTGCAGCGGAGGCTGTCCGTACTGAGCTCCTGGCCCTCCGGACACACACAGGTGTACTTCGGGGAGTGTTTGTTGATTTGTGGTGCTGGAAGACACATGTAGCTGCAACCTCCATTTTCTCCTTTTTCTGCACACCAGTTGGTACCTGTGGACACAGTCGCACACACGTCAACAGCTGAAAATAGCTTTTCTGTGAAAGGCATTCTTCTGAAGGAAGTAGACCTTGTATCTAGGAAATGATTATTTTGACTTTGGCTGTGACAATGCACACTTGGAATTGATTTTTTTTTTGACATGCTGAGTTCCTGCCATCGACAGCTAGACATTTTCTTTTTCTTTTCCATTCATTGTTATAAAACCACTTACCAGATAACAGTGAACTGGAACAACAGCATGTATAACGGCTCAGTATGTTCACAGATGAGCAAGAAGATTACAGACTTAGGGTTCAACAGATGTTAAAAAGAGATAAGAAGACCAACCTCAATTATCTAGGCAAGTTGTTTTGACAAGCATCTAATCTTGTAGTTCATTTATCATTTTTCACACAGAACGCCAAACTACCCATATAAACAATGATACAAACTTAGTTCAGTTGCTGCACAGCCAAATTGCAGACTGCAGTAGAAAAAGAAAACCCATAAATCAAACTCCTTTAAAAACAGTTTACAGCTGGCGCAGACAACCTCTCTTATGGTAGCATATGCTTGGACTGTTGAAGGATCTTCTTTCAGGCTCCCTTCTTCTTTTGTATCTTAAGCATTTATGCACATATTTACCATCACTTTCCATTTGTTCTCCAAGTCTCTGTACCTTCCTAATAAAAATCTACAGGAGCTCAAAAAGTATCTGCCTAACAGAAAAAGGATCTAGGTTCTACATTTATTGTGAAAACCTTCCAGTGACCTTAATTTCAATCCATTCACATGTCTTTTTAATCTTCTGGTGCACACTGGAAGTCTTTGTAGAACACTTTCTTTATTCTCATGATCTTCACATAGCTGCTGATGATTAGTCACAAGCTTTCATGGTTTACCAAGTAAAAAACCTTTTCTAAATTAATAGTTCATGTACAATGTTCCTTTCCACTCATTAGCATATTAACTGATGAGCTCAAACACACCGTTACCATCATACAACCGATGCAAAACCACATGCTGCTAAAAAAGCAGCAGCTTTTAGTAGAAAATACATCAATTCTTAGTGAGACTCAGGCACAGGCTCTCAGACTGAGACAATAAGATGGAGGAGGAAAGGCTGTACAGCAGCCTTACATTTTTTCAAAATTTTCATGCATTTTAAATCTTTTCTGAAGCCATAAACCACCATTTGCTCGGGGAAAAAAAAAAAAAAAAATAGTGTTTACATTTCTTTTATCTGCTGCTCAAAACAGCAGATACAAACTTTCAGGCAATAGTCTGTTGATCAGTCAATGAAAGACCTTTGTCTTGCTCTTGCTTTGAGTTTTTAGGTAGGTTGCAAAAGTCAGAAAATTAAAAAAAAAAAAAATGAAACTTTGTAGCCTATATTAACAATACAGTCAATCTAATCAAAGTGTCTTGAATAGGAATCAAATTAACAAAAAAAAAAAAAAATCTATTATGATTTCTTACATTCATTTTGAGGGCAGAAGATGAATGGTAGATACATTTACTTTTTTAAAACAAAATTTATAAATAACAATATGCAGTAATTCTTATCAAAGTGTCTTAAATAAAAATATAAAAGAAAACATTAAATATGATAACTACAATTGAACTTGATTCTGTTAAATATTGTTTTGTGTTATACAATGTATTTTTTTAACATTATATAATTTTACATACTATATACATATATTATATAGAATAATAATAAATACTACTCATAACATTTCTATAATTCAATTTTGTTCCGTGTTAAACGTTAAGAGTGTTAGTTTTCAAAAAATGTGAATATTTTCCCAGGGCACACCTGGCCATCTCTCACGGCACGTCACAGTGGTTGAAAAACGCTGTGCTAGATAATGAACCAACATTCATTTTTGTAACATCCCCATAAATTTGCATTGAAAGTTTCCAATTTTGCAACCCTTGCTGAAATGTTTTAAACTGTATTATTTTGCATGGATGCTAATACAGTTATTGTGCCAACTAAGTGGGTAAAACGTACTTCTTGCCCTCTTAATTCCTCCTAATTTTCATCAATTTCCAAAAACCTGACCTTTAACTGCCATTTGTTTATTTCAGTACACTCAAAGAACTGTCCCATTCAGATCCTCACCTGAAAGCTGAATCAGTTCATGATACACAATGATGTCCTGGGGGTCATTCAGGTTGCTGGCTAGCGTCACAACGTCAGAGCCGGTAAACTTGTTTGCACCATAAATTGCTTCTTTTTCTCCATCCGTCCAGAAAACTCTATCCTGGAAAAGCAAATAGAGCCCATCCATTGTGCAGCTAAGAACATGAGCATCGTAAAACGTACGGTACTTAATTTCATAATTTTATGCATTTCATCATGAACTATTTTGCAAAATCCGTTTGAACTTACAGTCAATAGTAAATTGGTAAAAAAATAAAAACAATTCACCCAATTGCTGCACAAAAAAAAAAAAAGGAAAATAATTCTAAATGCAATGGTTGAGATCATCCATCTACATTTCAAATTATAACAAAACAATGTAAGAACTTAATTTGTGTGAAGTTAAAAAGTGTTGAAAATCTGTGTTCCTTCAGAGGTGTATTCCATAAAGGAGGGTTAACAAACTGAGTCTATCCATAAACTCTAGGTCAACATACCCAGCTATGGGAAACTCTGGGTATCTTATTCCATTACAGCTGGTATGAAGTGGGTGAATCAACCCTGAGTACGTAAACCTTGGGTTACTTAGGTGCACGCGTGCAATAAAAAGCCATCATCAATGGATCGAAGGTTAGACGAACTAAAATGGTAACTATCCGGAAAAGAGTGATTTATTCACCCTGATGGGTGAAATAAGCAGGCAAGGCAAATTTATTTGTATAGCGCATTTCATACACAAGGCAACTCAATGTGCTTTACATGATAAAACATTCAATTGTTTAAAATCAATACGAACAATTAAAATCATCAGTAAAATCAATTAAAATCATCAGTAAAATCATCAAACACATGACAACAACATGACCAAAAATCTCTCTCTCAATCATACGCAGTAGAGAAAAAAAGTGCCTTTAACTTTGATTTAAAAATGTTCACATTAGATGCTGGCAGTTTGTTCCACTTCTTTGCAGCATAACAACTAAACGCAGCACCACCATGTTTACTGTGAGCTCTGGGCTCCACTATCTGACCTGTGTCCATAGATCTGAGAGACCTGCTGGGTTCATACCAGACTAACATGTCACTGATGTATTCTGGACCAAACCCATTCACAGATTTATACACCAGCAGCAGAACTTTAAAGTCTATTCTGAGGCTGACTGGGAGCCAGTGCAAAGACTTTAAAACTGGAGTAATGTGTTCTGACCTCTTTGTTCTGGTTTCAGTGTCTTTCACTTAATGCTCTGCATCCACAATGTTATAAAGAAAACTAACGTTTGCACAAAAAAAAGAAAAAACAAAGCAACACAACATTAGTAATGATGTGAGCACGTCTGTGCAGAGCAGAGTGTCAAGGTTCATTAAAGTGTTCAGAAACAGTCTTCAGGTGGGCGGAGCCAGGTAGAAACCCAGGGTTTCTTCGATAAAACCTGCCAGCGAGCAGGTTTAGTTCACGGACAATGTTGCCATGGTGACATACTCAGAAGAACATACCTCGCATTTAGGAATGGGATACTCAGTTTCCCTCATTTGAGCCCGAACTAACTCAGAGTTTGAACTTAACCTGCTTTATGGAATACCCCTCAGACCAGAGCGATTACATATATTTTGCTGCTATTCCATCTTTGCTTTCTGTCACTTTTTATGATTAATTTATTTTGAAAAACATCTGCCTTCTTCCAAATCCACTTTCAAAAGAAAATGTTGTCATGTTTATGGAAGAGTGTTTTCATGTTCATAGAAGAGTGTAATTAACAACTGAAGTCAAATGGAGATAAATGTCATCCACAGGTCCATCAGTCCAATACAATCCCAGAATATATTGAAGAGAGCTGCTGTATGGGAACCTCTAACAAGTTGTCTCTGTACGTTCTTTAAACAATGTTCCTCATGTCTGTTGCTGCTGTAGAGTTTCACGTTAAGCTCTAGATATTGTCCTAGGCATCCTCTGAGAACTGCATATTGGCTCCAGTATCCCACTCTGAATAGCGACAGTATTTTCAGCTTTTTGGTTTAACAACCAACCAAAACATAGCCAGCAACATGCACTCTAACTAATGTCATTTGCAGTTTCACTTGAACCAGCCGTGTGTTCTAATCTTTCATGGCTTAAAGGGTACCCGTCGTGAACTTTAATTGGACGCTCTATCAAAAGATCATATACATTAAAGGTTTAGTCTGCTTATTTCATTTAAAATTCACGAAGTAAAAACAAACCCAGTGGACCGGCAAAGAGTGACTGCCATTGTGCTCACTTTAGACACTGCAATCAGCTGTGCACACCTCTAGTGGAATCTTTCTTGCTTTCATCTCCTCCGAGACTCGTCACCCAGTAAGTGCCCACTCTCTCCCACTAACTGGTGTCACGATGATCTCTGTCACATCTTGTACGTAAACAGTGCAGCAGCCTGCAAGTTGAAATTACTGTCACAGCATAATATTAAAGCTAGGAAATTTTCTCCAGATACACTTTGTGTTTTTGGCTGAAATTGTATTTATATCCTGACAGAAATTAAGATCTTATGTGCTCTGAAAAAGGAACAAAGAAAATCTGTCATCTGTAGCAGCTGTAAACCTGTAAAAACTTCTACGAATGGGAAAAAAACTAACTTTTTTTTTTTTTAACCAATCACGTCTCCTTGTCTCCCTGCTTGTTCTCGGTCCCTTGCATGCACGAGCTCACACTGAAAGCACGTCACCGCTTACAGAGTTAAAACAGAGTTTTTGGTCACGTCTAACATATAAAATGGTAAAGTTTATTGTTTACTTACTGCTGAATGAGAATGAAGTTTCTACACAATACAAGCGATGAGCTGAGTTCTGCTTCTGCAGCAGCTGTTCTTGTGCATGTGAGTGACACGGAGCACAGAGGGGAGGGGCGAGGGGGTAAAGGCGGAGGCATCGGGGAGGCTACATTCAAAATCATGCTAGCTTTTGAAAATTGCCTACCCTACCTTTAATGCAGATTGTTCTACTTCCTAAAAATGCAATGTGGGAAGAATTTTCAGCATTGCCTCCCCAAATAAACAGTCCCATGAAGGGTGCATTTCACACTTGTAAGATCAGGAGCAAAAAAAAAAGTAATCATATTTTAAAAGAAAAATGTGCAGGGGAGAGCAGTTGGCGTACCTCAAAAACAGTAAGAGCAAACGGGTGAGCCAGATAGTCTGCAGACTGGAGCACCTTCTTCCTGTTGTCCCCACTCAGATCCACACTGCAGAGTGTGTGCAGCTTAGAGTCCACCCAGTATAGCCTTCCTTTGATCAGATCTGAACAAAAGCAAAATGATGTCATTGAATACAAATGAGTTTTCTCACATTGTAAGCACACTGAGTAAATAAGGGTTCATTTGCACTTCATTTATTTTTTTTCAAATAACCTGCTGGTAGAGGCTAGTTCAGCATGTAAATAAACATTTGACGAGGTTGGTTTTGTGTAAAAAGACATTGAGTAACATCTGCATGATTCATTTTCCCCATAATAAAGACATTTTAGAATCTGTTGAGAAAAGTGATCAAAGAAAAACAGAACTCATGGAGTGAGATTGAGGAAAAAAGGGCATAAAGCATTAAGAAAATTCAAGTTCAGAAATTACATTTTTTAAATGTATTTAAAAGTGACTCTTATCCCCAGATAGAAATGTGAGAACAAACCCTGCTGTATAAAATGATGCCTATTAAACTGAAATGACAGATTATATATATATATGCTGATATGAAGAGAAACATGTTCAGGTAACTTAAGTCCAGATCTATCCACAGCAGGCTGGGTCAATCTGCAGCTCTGGCTTAATTTCAGGATATGTTGAGCCAGCTTCTTGGAACAGAGCTGTGTATTTTCTCACCCAAAGTAATGCCATTGGGCCACTGGATGTCCGTCGCCACCAAAACTTGTCTGTCCACTCCGTTCATCCCAGACTTCTCAATCTTTGCTGGCTCTCCCCAGTCAGACCAGTACAGAAACCTAGAGGGCACCAATAACATTAGAAGGGCCAATGCAATCTGAAATGAGAAGTCAATAAAACACCCACCCAGAAAGCGGGTCCACTGCAATGGATGCTGGTTCTTTAAGGCTTCTGTTGAACAGAACCTTCTGCTTGGTTCCATTGAAATTAGACACTGAAATGGTCTTAGTACCAAGATCAGACCAGTACAAGTTCTTATAGACCCAGTCCACAGCAATTCCAACTGGAGTCTGAACGTTGTCGATCACTTTCTTATGAGCACCAACATCTCCACGTTTATCCAGCACCGTGCTTAAAAAAAAAAAAAAAAAAAATACATTTACCAAACCAACTGTTGACTTTTGTATTGACTCACAACTCATTCAACATTTGTTTAAAGTAGTCTGAATGGATGAAAAGCCAAGGCTGACTCAAAACAAATCATGGGCAGTGCAGAAAAAAGTTATGTTGATTTAAAACTCAAGTGTAAACATGCTCTGCTTTTTTAAAAGAAAAAGAAACTCTTATCCGACAATGTTTCCTCAATAAAAAAAATAACCAGTGTATTAAACCAAGATCAATCCCGCAGGATACCATCCAGCTACAACCGTCTAACGTAATTCAAATGGATCGGACCGCTTCATCTGGCTGACCTGTAAATGGCCTTTTGGCCCATGTCTGCCCAGAAAATCAGCTGCTGGTTGAAGTCTGCATCCACAGCCACAATGTTTCTTTGTTGCTCCACAATTTGCGTGTATTCTTTTCGCTCCAGACTCAGACGACGAATGTCTCGGCGGTTGGTAAAAATCAGGCATGGCTCCTTACCTGATGACAAGTTAATTGAGACCAAAAGTTCAGTGGGACTGTTCCTCAATAGCAGCAAAAGGCTTTACACCAAGTTCAACTGATGCGACTTCAGAAATGTATGATACCCAACACAGTTACAAATATAAACTACAAAAAATAGCTACTTCTGAAGAGTTTTCTTTTCATGGAAAGTGAAAACTTACATTATTAAAACATTATTCCCTGTGGGATAAACATAAAAAAAGTATATTTTTGAACAAAATGAAGCGCAAAACAATTTTTGTTAAAGCCTAAGCAACACAAATTCTGTTTTGATCCTTCATTAAATTATGTTGTAAAAAATGTTTTTTTTAAATTAGTATTACAAATGATCCATTTTCAGATGAATGAGTTATAGACACTGACTCTTTTTTAGTTATTGCAGCAATAAATGAATAAATAAAAGTAAGCTGAAAGTATGCTAGAGGTATTTTTGATGTGTCTGGACCCATTATTGCAACATCTGTTATACATTAGAGCCTAGAGTCAGCTGCATTATTTATACTCAGGAGCTGCTACAGTTTGGTCTGCACAACATGTAGTGAGCAGGATGAAGACCAGACATTGCAGCAGAGGAGACTGAGTTCTTGGGCATTTTCCTCCTCAGAATCACTAGAATATCCTATCAAACTGCATATGTTCTTTCAGCAGCCCAGTCAGTTATAGGCCTGTACATAATTATATAACTTACACGAGGGGGGTCAAGTAAAAGGAGATGATTATTGACCACAGAATTCATGATTTATATAACTTTCTTACCCTTATATTTAGTTTTTGTCCAGAAAATATATTAGTCAACCCAGCTCAACACAAAACAAGGATGATTTTGTGTTGAACTTTGAGAAGAACAAGGTAGAAATCAAACTAACAAACTAAGAATAAACCTAAAACAATGTAAATCTTAACCTTTTGAGGGCTCTGAAAACTCACCCACAGCCTTGCAGACGCTAGTGGTGGGATCCATCTGGTAGCCATTGTGGCATTCACATTTGTATCCTCCTTTTAGGTTAATGCAGATTTGACTGCAGATGCCTGGATTCTGACACTCGTCAATGTCTGTGCAGTGAGAGGGGACAAGAAAAAAATATAACAGCAAATTATTCTGGTAAATGACAAAGGATGTGCAAATACCATAAATATTACATTTCCCGATAGAGTAAAAGTGCTTTTGATTCAACGATTATGATACTTCAAGACAAGTTCCAAACTTCTCGCCACTTGAAATGTGAAATTTGTAAAGCACGATGCAAACACAAACAGAAGTTACGTTTTTTTAATTGATGCAAAAAACCCACTTAATATTGTTTGTTGATTCATGACAAGCCTAAATGTCAATGCAAATTATCAGCACAAAGAAAAAAGATCAATAAAACCTGGCAGTTGTTGACCCACTATGCTTAAAATATGCTTGGGAAAAAAAAAAGAAAAAAAAAAAAGTATAATTTTCTGATCTCGTTTCCATGAATAAACAGCACTGTAACAATAGAAATATAAAGGGTTTAAACTATGGATTTGCACAAAAAGACCTGAACAAAATAAACTAAAATAAAGTTTTTCCAAATGCAAAGGAATCGTATATAATCTAAAAGTAGAAAAAAAAAAAAAACTGCCACAAACAAGCTAGAGGAAGCTTTTGTGTGTTTGTCCTTTAAGATACGCAAATAATAAAACACCAATTATGTTGAATTGTTGAAAGACATGGTACCTGCGGCAATACAAGTGAACTATGAGTCACTTTCAAGGTTGCTTCACAAATGGAATACAGAGCAAATAAAAAAGTGTTAGACATGAGAAATTAGATCAATAAAAGCTCATCTCAGAAACTTTTAAACTGTAAAATAAACTATATACCATCTAAAACAAGAATACATTGTAGTAGAGATAAAGTGTAAGAGTTAAATCAAAATCCCAACTTGCTATTAGTAACCATTTCTTAAAACAATAGCATTTCTGTCAAACTATAATATTTGTAATTCAAATATAAAATCACCATTGGTTTGATATTAAACCAGCAAAATCCCGACTATAGATTGGTCAAACAATGAAAGGGCTGTCTTTCGACTTTTCTGAAAGAATTTACCTCTGCAGTACATCAAGTGCTTCATGGCAACCAGGGAGTTTCATTCAAGTTATTATATAACTAAGCAAAGGCTGAGGCCAAGATCACCTTAACAACAAACTGTTCACAGTTCAGCTCCTTATGTACTAAACCAAGAGGGTTTCTGAAGGGAAACAGATTATAACACAGCCTGAGTGTGTGCACGCAAGCGTGTGTTCTACAGTAATGCATTCGTGATTTCTAGGCGAGGCAGGAGAAAATTACATTTTCATGCCAGTTTAATTTTCTGTAGTAAGATATTGTGCACAAACTTTTGTTGCTGAACAATAGCGTGTGATTGCTGTGAAATGAAAGTAAAGTATGTTGAATACTTTTTTAAACAATAACTCATAGATTACATCCCCTGATTTCACATTGTTTTAAGGTTTGGTTCAAACTTTGGAAGAAACTTGACAATGCAACCAATTGATTTCAATCAAAAATTCGCATTGACGGTGTGGCATCATTACTTCAGTAGGCTAAAAATATGTGTTTTAAAATTACCGACCCCATAAACTACAGAATTGCATGCATTAAGCCACAGAAACAAAAAAAGCTCCATACCGCCACAGGTCTTGTGGTCAATTAGCTGCAGTCCAGGTGTGCAGTCGCACTCAAAGCCAATTACCATGTCTTTGCAGATATGGGAGCAGCCACCGTTGTTAAGGAGACACTCGTTGTGATCTGAGGCACGTGGATGAGAAAAAAAGGATTAATATTAGATGCACTCATGCAGTTTGTGTATCTGACAACAAATGCTCATCACATTTAGGTAATTCACGATAGACAAGACATGGTTCAACAGTATAGAGAAAAGACAGGAGGAAACGTCCAAGCAAATCCACTTCACAAGTGGGGATTAATTTACCCCCAACAAAAGTAGGGGTGTAGTCAACCAAGGAAAAGGACGGTCGCCCAAGACTATGGCATATGTAGTGATTAGTCGACCAGAATTATAAAAAAAAAAAAAGAAAAGAAGAATGAATGAGCAGGTGGAGGAGGACAAGGAGAAAGAAAAAAAATTGATTTGGCTTTTTGTGGCGCCAATTTGCTTTTAAACAGACCATTATTGATATGAACCTTATTCAAGCTTTGACAAGAACCTGACAAAGCAAGTGAAACCTACAGGTCTGATAGACATTAGGTATTTATAAACTCGACCTAAAACCGATAATTAAAACCTATTTTTTCCTCATACAAATGACATATTTACATTTGTGTTAGTGGTAAGCCTGCTTTTATTAATAAACTGTTGATGTCAACATCAGATCAGCGCACGGGAAAAAAAAAAAAAAAACACTGCGACGCCAGAGACAGCAGTGGTTCCGTTTACATAATCCATGTATACATTGTAAGAATAATAAAGGATTGATTCAATAGTGGACGCTTGTGATTCAAGCTGGTCTTCATTCGTTCCCTCTGCTCTGATCAGAGCAAAGTGCTGCACTGTCAGTGACTGCTCTGAGCAACACTTTTTTTTTCTATTGCAGCCAGCACACACTCACAGCTGTTGCTAGACATAGATTTATGTTAAGACATTAAATAAATTATATTTGATATTTAATCCTTATCACCTATATAAATGCACGGTATTGAAACTGATACCGTTGCTGGTCGACCACGACGGCATCGACCAAATAGTCGACTTAACGACCAAAGTTAAAAATAAATAAAAGGTACTTCAATGTCCTTATTGCCAAGTCAGTATATGCACCTCATACATTTACAATTCCTCTAATAAACCCAATTGGAGACCTTGTGCCATGTGATGCAGAAGAAGATCCCACTGTATTATAAACGGTAGAAAAAAGAAATAGGAAGAAGTTACTACACAAATTGGAACTACGAAGCATCCACCAGAAATTATTTTCCACTAGGAACACAATCTTCTCAAGCCATTATGTCCGTCAAACTAAAACTTTAAGTGCCAAAACGAATATTTTAGTAGATTTAGTAGAATAAGAAACTTAATATGCGCTTGACGGCAGAAAAGCAGCTGCACGTGCAGGCTCTGGGGTGTGGGTATGAGTTTGTGCTCTGCCTCAAACTGGCAACAGACCACAAACATGTGGCCTGTGCGACAGAATGAAAACCATCGTTGAGAGATTAATTTAATCTAAAGGGGTAACAAGGGGCAAGGCGTTGATCCAATCACATAGATGAACTCTGACAATATTAATTTCAAGCAGATTGCTGTTCAATTAACTAAAATCATGAAGACTGTTCAGGGGGCGAATGTGACGCATCACGTCTATCAGGAAAAATACACAAACCTTTTATTGTTGACTGTAACACTGAAGACCACACATGAAAACTGTTTTCACCTTTATTTTGATTGTAGTTTTGAAGCAACAGCTGGACAATAACACACTTTGGTCCACGGAACGAAGAGAGATATGAACTAATCACCGCTAAGTAAAGCCCAGTAAAACTCCGGAAAACAATAACCAGGAATAAACATTTGCTCTATGGTAAAGATAGTAGCTCTAACAACTGTTACAATAATAAACTTGGTGATATTACAGCCTGTGCAGCAGAATAGGGACGTATTTACTCTGTCTCCGGGTGAACAGGCTTCATTAGACCGGTGAAGTTCCGTTTGCTGATCTCCATGTGTGTAATAAGTCCATGTGTCTGTGGGAATGTCCGCATGTTTATCCCTCCGTCCATCCCCTTTTTTTTTTTAATTATATCCATGTCTTTTAAGGCTCTTATGAAATAGCTCTATTCCGGGTCGCCATGTTGGATTATGTCGTCACCCAGCGTGTCATTGCAGCAAGTCGCACATGCGGAAAACAACTGGATTTAACTTAAAGCAGAATTAAGTGTTAACTGTTTACAAGAAAGAGGAATTATTTAATTCGAAATTGAAAACAGAATAAACCAGCCACCCAATTCGGAATTAATTTTGATTCGGAATTAAATTAGCATTAGGAATTAAGTGTTTACAAGGTGAGGTTAAAAAGGAATACATTTATTCCACTTTAAAGAGGACTTAAAGCTCCCATGTAAACATGGCCACTGAATCACATCAGAAAAAAGAAAAAGAAAAAAAAAAAAAAATCATATTTGCTCAGCCAACTGATTCAAAGACTGGCCTTAAAGAAAACTGGGCAGGCAACAAAAAAAAAAAAAAACAACATTTTATTAAAAATAATTTTTTTACCTCAAAATTGGTAACAAAAAAAAAAGTTCCAGGCTTTTAAAGGACACTGGTTAAAAGTGATCATATATACATTTGCAGATTTTTAAACTCACTGCACTCTTTGATGGGCTCGTCACTCCAGTCAGGACAATCTCTGGCTTTGTTGCACACTTTGCTCATCTCGATGCACTCACCGCTGCGACACTTGAATTTCTCTGGTCCCTTGCACAGAGAAACTGCAGGGATTTGAAAAAGAACACTTGTAAGAAGCTGTGACTCTACACTGTACATGTACAAAATATGACTGGTTTATTATTTTTAACTGGATTAATAAGCATGAATTAATTAACAATATGTTAACCGGCTTACTTTTGTTTGTCTAAATTGTTTTGATTTTTTTTTTCAACATTTTTCATGAAAATGTGTATATCAAATGATTAAAACAGTGTTTAATAAACAGTTAAAATAATATTTACAGTTTCCTGAGCTGTGCAGAAATAACATTTTCAGAAAAACCTGAAACTTTGATCTTAACATTTATGAGGAACATAAAACAAACAAAAAACAAAGACTTCAAGAGGTGTCTCAGGTAAAATATAAAAGCAAAAAGAACAAATTACAGACAAAGCAATGTGAGGTTAAAGAACCATCCACACAATTAGGACACGTACCATTTTTACAGTTGGTTTCATCAGAGCCATCTGCACAGTCTCGGAGGCCGTTGCACTGTTTACTGCCCAGGATACAGTTACCGTTTTCACATTTAAACTGATCTGGCCCACAGTTACGCACCGCTAAGGAGAGACATTAAATTACACATTAATCAAACATGTTTTGATTTACATGAGGAAAAATTAAGGTATTTTTTGCTCTGATTTTAGTAATCTACAGAAAAACAAAAGCAGTGGGATTTTTGACAACTAAATACAAATTAGTTTTATTTTAGAAAGGATGTGAAGATACAATACTAGGTGTGGGAAAAATGTTAAAGTTTTGTTTTACGTAATTATGGCATCCATTTGCATCATTGTCATACCAGTACTTTGCATCAGTGAGTACTACAATTTAAGGACGTCTGATGTCAGTTATCTAGAACACTTAATTCAAAGTTATTATTCTTCCAAATCTCCAGATCATTTAGTCTAAAATGTATTCCCATCATAATATTTGACCAGTATTGGTATGCCTCAACTTCCCAGTCAGATTAGTGAGGGGATACTTCTGAATAGCACAAACTTCGAATTGGATGAAATTAGTTCTAATTTTGATTTAAAATAATTTTGTCTTAATTTCTTAGTCTTAACACTGAATCATAGTGGAAAACATCCCATCAGGCTTCATAAACATATAACAACATTTAATTTCTTACAAATTAGCTGGTTGTATTGTCAAACAAAACAGTGTAAATGAATGTTTGTAGCTTTTTTTTTCCTTAGCTACTCAGAATGGAGTAGATCAGTCGACATTGTACAAATATAAAACACCAGGGCATTTTTACACAACAAAAGCACAATAAAAATTCAAACAGTGATTTCATCTCATGGTTTTTTCTAAGCCTTTAAAAGTGCATTTTAGGATGATAAGTCATCTTCATAGGATAATGATCATTATTAGTCTATCAAAGTTTCCCAGGGATGAAAAAAAAAAAAAAAAGAAAAGTTTTACGATCGGAACCAACAATATACATCAATGCTGACATGTACGTACGACAGTTGGCCTCATCACTGCCGTCCTTGCAGTCAGAGTCCCCATCACACCTCCACTTCTTGTGAATACATTCTCCTGATCGACACTGCATCTCACTGGATGAACATTTGGCAGGTGGTGTCGGGTGGATGCCGCAACGAGTTGGAGACTCGTCTGATTGATCCTTTGGAAATCAAGATGGACAGAGTCATGTAATAAACAATTATCTTTTCTCTTAAAATCTAAGTGTGCAAAATGTAAATTCTTGCAATTTTTCAACTAAAATAGAGTGCGTACAGACCCTTTCCAAAAAATTTGAATATTATGGAAAAGTTGTTTAATTTCCATAAGTTCATTCAAAAAGTTAAACTTTCATAAAGTATAGATTCAGGGCCCACAATTTAAACGACTTCCAGTATTTGTTTTTTTACATGATTTGAGCTTCCAGCTCATAAAAACAGGAATTCAAAAAATTAGAATACTGTGGAGAAATCACCATTTTAAAAAAGGAGGAGAAGAAGGACTGGAGTGTTGGCCAGTCGTCCAAGGTCCTCTTTTCTGGAAGACGGGTGAGGAACAGAACAGAACATTGTACCTCAAATCATGACTGACTGTGGATATTTCACACTGGACCTCAAGCAGCTTGGGTTCTGTTCCTTTGCTGAAAAAAACTCAAGCGGCTTATCAGCGTGATTGGCCTGTAACGTCTTTAATTGACGCCCTGCGTCCTTTGGTGGGGTCCGGGTCTCACCCTCTCCCCCCGCAGATGGCTTGTCAATTGCTCAGAAACAAAACCCCACTCTGCACCGACGAGCACGGCGGTCTCGCGCTGGCCGTCACCCTATCAGATGCGTGCCCCAGGTAGCCAGCAGGTAGGCAGGTTCAATGTCTTCCGAGTGCATGTGTTACCGTCGTCTCAAGGTCAAAGAGAATATATATTGGTGTCGCGGACTGAAAAGTTTGGGAACCTCTGCTCTATGGTTTCTAATAGAGTGCACACTCAAGAATCACTGCCCCCTACAGTAGTGGATGTACAATTACACTTTATTGCTCCCCGCCCCACTATTTGAGAAGGGCAGCTCTACAGTCAATGTGGCATCTATTGTTATTGCGTCTATGGTTTACTGATTTACTCACCTGACAGTCAACATCATCGTCACACACCCAGCTGCCGGGAATGCATGAGGAGTTTCCACACTGGAACTCACTGGGGCCGCAGGAAGATGGAGCGCAGCCCAGCTCATCAGAACCATCGCCACAGTCGTCCTCACTATTGCACATAAAGTTACGGGAAATGCAGCGGCCACTGGCACAAGTGAACTCATTTGGAGCACAGGTGATGTTTCCTGGAGATGATATAAAGCAGGTAAATGGGCAGTAGTGGTACCAACTGCCAAAAAACTAATACAAAAATCTGATGTGACGTTTGAGCGTTGTCCACATAGATCATCATTATCAAACTTGGTTAAATGCTCATATTTTCTGTCATATTAAATTGACAAGAAAGGCCATGGTTATATCTGGTGAATATTCTTTAACCACCTTCAAAATGTTAAGGACATTCCCTTCAGGTCATGCTCTTTTAACAAAATGCATGCATGGGATTTCACATTGCTTTAGATGCTCAAGAAGACACAGAAAATACAGCCTGCTGCAGCCAGTGTGCTTGAAGCTGACAGTTATGGTAATAGGCCAGCCTGCCTGTCAAACAAACAAGTGTGTTCATTGTGAAATAAAAATTGTCATTTTGAATCTGAACATCAGTTTACAGCTGATGCTTTGTTTGGCTGCAGCTGAACCACACTACTCACTATTACCAGCCCTCTGTGTTGTGACAACACACCCGTTTATGCAGGTGAACACCAGCATTGCATCTGCAATTTGCACCAGACCCTGCCTGAGATGTAAACACCTTCTATGGAGCAATATCTGTTTCCTACTCCCTGCTCGGTGTGCTGCAAAATCTCTACATTACGCTTCATTTTTAGGGACACATCTAAGCTGAGCCTGAAGTCACCAAAAAAAGGTCCTTATGTGTATGGCTGGTCAATATATTACCTTATTTTCAGATAAAAAGCAAAATAACGCTGAAGTGGCAGCATGAGTTTGCGACTTTGGCAAAAACAAAGGCCAGGCATAACACTGAGGAAAGTATATTTTACATAAGGGAACCTTGATAAGTTTATTGAGAACTCGTTTTTAATCTCAAGTCAAAACTGGACTTATCACTTCTTTGTTTTTAAAGGACATTTTATTTTCTCTATTTGCATTCAATGTCAATCTTCATGTCCACGTTAACGTCATGAGACTTTAAGTTAATAAAAGTGGCTACTTGACACTTTGAATTTGGATTTGATTTTAAACAAACAGCATTGTTTTGTTCCATGTAATTTCTGTACTGTAAAATGTATAATATATAGATTAATGATAGATCCCCCATGCTTTGTCATGTTTTTAAGGGAAGTACTGACACTTGTTTTTCCCCCCATTTAAAGCACTAATTATAACTATGCTTTACGATTTTTACATGAGTTTGTCAATGGAGAATTTAAATGGCAGCATGTATGATGTAATTTACAGTTTCCTAATGTAAAAATCTGACAAATAACAAGTTGATAAAAGTAAAAAAAAATAAAAAAAATTTACTTAAAATTGATGACAACCTGCATAGTGCAAAACCAAGCAGTGCATGAGCTCAGGATGAAAAGTCCCATTTCTACTCACCACAGTTTACTTCATCCTCTCCGGTATCACAGTCATTCTCTCCGTCACATTTCCAGAAGACAGGGATACACTGGGTGGTGCCCGGTCCGCAGCTGAACTCATTCACACGACACGTTCTCATGTCTGTACAGGATAGAGAGCACATCACTTTTAGTTAGAGATGGGCTATATTATCTAATATAATATTGAAAAGCAATTATGTGCAGTTTGAGACACGTTCAAAATTATTACGGCACTTTTTCCATATCTGAAGTTGAATTAGTTTTATTTAGCACAGATGATGTTTTATGTGGAATACATCCAGTGGGGGAATCGCATAAGTAAGCTTAAACATGTTAATCCCATAGAGATATTTATAAAATTAGGTTGGAGTGGAACTATGTATATATTGGTAAGGAGGTCTCGATCCAATCACGTGAAAGGAAACTGGGCACAATCACGTGGTTTGACTCGATCGAGTCCCGATATCGGATATATATGTAAAGTTATTATCATTATGGGGTGG
Source organism: Gouania willdenowi (assembly GCF_900634775.1). Classification (NCBI taxonomy): domain Eukaryota; kingdom Metazoa; phylum Chordata; class Actinopteri; order Blenniiformes; family Gobiesocidae; genus Gouania; species Gouania willdenowi. The sequence continues at coordinate 10,641,095 of NC_041055.1, read as the reverse complement.
GCGGTATACCGGTTCATACCAAATACCGATATATATTTTCGTTATGCTATACATTTTAATATACCACAGTACCAGTATATTGATTACACAACGTTCGGAACGCTACGCTGACCCAAGCCTTTTCAACGTTGCACTGCGAAGGAAAGCAGTAGCGCTCTGGTTACGGTGTAAATGGATAAGAAAGCTCTGAAGCTGCAGAACTAGTAGAACATGATGACACAGAAGAACTTGTGTCAAAAAGAGGAGTCCTGTCTGTTGTTTTGTCAGTAGACCAAGTAGGATGCAGAGCGGAGGTGGAGAGTTAGACCGAAGTTCTCAGACGTTTGTGAATAAAGGAGTTCAATAGCAGGTAAATCCATACAACATTTGTTCTGTTTGGAAGAGACGAAACGTATCGTTAGCCTCTCTGGTAACTAGCCTGATGCTAGTGTATGTGTTCAGATGTCCGAGGGCATGTTTGTTTGCTCCGCACAAGTGTTGTTTGCGCGTGGAAGCGTTTGTGTGATTTGCGTGTGGACGTGTATGTTTGTGTGTAAGAATAGACCATCCTAAGCCAATCTACTGCAGTATTTCCTATATCAAGCGCCTACAGCAGGACATGCAGGTGTGTTCTAAATCAACCTCTATCTGCAGACCTCACACACTTTAATTAGTAACCAGCTAATACTTTACATGCTCTAACGTCAACATTAAAGTAAGGAGATCCAATCTAAACTATTGTTGTATACTTACCTGCAGAAGTTGGGTCACAGACAATACAATAATGCTTCACCAGGTGGCATTACAAAGTTGTTTACAGTGATTCCCAAATTCAAGCTCTCGACTCACTGGTTTATGAAGTTAGGCACCGAATAAGGAGTTGCCTTAAGCCAAAACATATTTTGCAGAATATAGACATAGGGATAAAATTTCAGTGCAAATAGAAAAAGCTTCTTTCTACATTTTAAATATAAGACTCAGCATGCATCATTACACTGGGTGCACAAATAGAAAAACTGTGAAATTTGTGCTGTTTATGTCAGCTGCCCATTTGTAGGAATATTTTATATTGCCTTATCAAAATGCATCAGAATTATGTCACTCCACCTTGGAAGCCCCAATCCCTCACCCATTTTCCTCCCTAACATTTGATCTTAATATTCTTTTTGGACTAAAACTAGGAAAATTAAGAAACCAAAATGCTACAAAATTCGAAATAAGGGATCAGCAACAAAAAGGATACAGATTCCCTAATAAAAACTACATGCATCGAAGATACTGTGATTGCTGTAATTGGTCATAGAGCAGTCAAAAGATAAACATTGAAAACATTGACCATGATGACCAAAAGTCACATCAAGTATGTGGTTGATCCACAAGTACTACTGGAACAGTCAGGTTTTTGTTGTGGCTGATCAACAGTGAAACAGGTCATCTCACATGGGTTGTGAGCCAATTTATCTTGAAGTTGCTGCCTCAAGACAAACGGAAACATCTCTAGGATAACTATAAGCCGCCACCTTGCTAACAACCTTGGGACCTCTGCTCAGATACTACACATCTAGCCCAGCTCTTGTGGATTTTTTTTTAACTGCAGAAAAATGCCCCCAGCTGAAGCTTACATTGTGATCAAATTCAATGTCTTTATAAAAAAGCTGTAAATCTTCACCCTAACCTGACTCAGTCTTTTGGCTTAATTGCGATCATTTTAACACTGGCTCGGGTCAGGCTCTGCACTGTAAATGAGCCGTCGGGTGATGTGTTTTGATTAGCGCGAAAAAGACAAATAGATGCTGATGAGGTGAATGAAGGCTGGCCTCCGGCACATGAATAAATTATGTTAAAAAATGCATAAAGGACTCGTTCTGGAGTGGAGAGGCGGTCGCTGAATTGTATGAGTTACCAAATGCTTTATAGCAGAAGTAAACCATACGCACCGTTTAGCGGCTCTTGAAGCTGCTTGTCATGTTTATAGTTATATGCAGAACAAGTGGCTAATAAATATAATAGTTCGAGTTCAGTTCGCATTCTGTTGAGATGGGGCGGGTCTAATTGTTTAGGCCTGATAACAGCTCTACTTTGGTTCATAACTTGATGCCTTAAGCCTACTTTTGTCTTCATGATAATCGCTTTCTGCCACTGAAAAATCAATGTCCACATAAACAAGGATTAGAAACAATTATAATTTGAATGGTTGAGAAAAAAAACCTCACTTTTAAAAAGTAAAATTAAAAGTCAGCAAATGTACTTTGGCACAACACTGGCAGAAGCCTCTAAACTGGATGATAATCCCTGACACAGCAGAAGAAAACAATAGTTTGAAGAGTAGATGAAAATATCTTTACTCCAGATAATATAGTTAGAATGACAATGCATTTATTAGTTCTCCCGCTCTGACAGTGTAATCAATAATCAATGCATACAATTCCAATAATTGATTAAATGACAAGTTACGCAACAATACTGTAAGAATGTTAACAGAATTTAAAAGCACAACGGCTGAGCTGCTTATTTAGTTCAATATATAATAAACTGTACATAATGTATAATTTAGAACAGCACTTTTAATGTATATTTTACACCCAATTACACTGCTACTTTAGCACTTTCTCATGCAGTTTTAACCAAACAATTCACAGATATCCTTTGCTGGTTTTATAAAAAGGTACGAGGTAAAGTTTCCCCGGTGTATCAATGTAAATGCTAAGTTTTTAACAATAATCTAAACTGTGAGAAATAAAGAAATGCTGTGAAAACATGAATCAAGATGCACTAATTAAAGTTTTATCGTGATGCATTGGTTATCAAATAGCAGTCCTTGTAATCATAATCAAATAGTGGCTAGTGATTCCTACCCCTATAAAACTGCACACCTTGGAAGTCTTAAAGTTCAGCCACGTGTGCTTTGGTGGCAGAATGGAATGAGATGATTAGATAAAATCTAAAAAATAAAAAAAATAAAAATAAAATTTTTTAGTTACGAGTGAAAGAATTTTAATGTTACATTGAGGACCTTACACAAATGTGGCATTAGTTTTCCAAAATTATAAATGCTGAGTGAGTGTGTGGGCCGAAATTACAGGATGCACCAGTATAGTATTGGTTCTATTTAACCAGGGATCTTCCCATCACAATTTGGCCTCAGATCTCATTTTGAAACATGATGAAAGGGGAAAAAACACTGTTTACAGCTTTCATTTAACACTGAACAAGGTCATCCATCTGCCGGTAGACACTACTTTCTGCTGCCAAATAATGTGCAACAGCTGGTCAAACAGCAGAGTAACATGAGTGATAGTAGCTCTGCACGTACACCCTGGCAGCAGAGGAAGGAACCCAACACCATCCTTTGAAACACACACACCCCAGCTACACACACAGACAACAGTATTTGAATGGGTTTCCAGTTTGCACTAACAACACACACACACACAAGTTAACATTAGCGTGGACTTAAGATAGAGAGGAGAGGGAAAAAAGGAAATGGCAAAAATGTAGACCTGTCAAGCAAATAGTGAATGGCAGCAACTCCTAAAACTAGTATTTTAACAGAAAATAACATTTAAATTAAAATATTGTTAAAAGCAATATTTTAGTTCATTTTTTTTAAATTTATATTAATAGAGGAATTTGTGGTAAAACTGAAGATAGTCTTATCTAACGCTTCAAAATGTATTCAAAATGTGGAAAATAACAGATACAGGCTGTTGGTTCCACGTGACATTGGCACATTAAAGATAGAAAAAAATTTAGTTAAAAATGTTTCATTTTTTTTGCAATTATAGTCAAAAATGAATTGGGTCATATATGTGCCTGGCACAGCTTATAAAGACCATAATTGAATATACCTATGAAATTCCTATTCCTAAAATAAATTTTTTTAAAAACAAATATGTGCTCAAATTACTTGAATAAAGTCTAAACCTGGATTATAATGTAAACCAGGCCACATTGTGTGTGCCATAATTCTGAAAATAAACCTTGCCCTTTAAAGCAACGCAGGGGCAAAAAGAACCACCGACCAGTGAGCAGCAGATACCACAGGAATAATCAATTATGATGCAGGCCAAGCTCTGGAGCTTGTAGTTAAAGCGCTGACTGTGTGTGTACAATCTAGGCTAATTACTTGGAGCACATTTTATTGCACCAAGAGCTATTTGTGGCTTCTACTAGAGCATCTACCCTGTACACCTTAAACATAACGTACACTAGGAAGTCACGGGATGCAGGCTCCACTGAACCATTAAAACTAAATAAATCACCACATTCTATTTAATAATGCAGTTAAAGCATTAGAGTTGCACAATTAAGAATACAGAGTTCGTAAATACCATCACTGAGGAATCAGATACTCACGGCAGATTTCCAAGCTCTCGTCAGACCCGTCCTCACAATCCGGCTCCCCATCACATTGCCATCGTTTTGGGACACACTGGCCATTTTGACACACAAAGTCCACCTCAGCACATGTTTTTTTCACTGTAATAAATAAAAATATAGGAGAAAGATGCAGAATAATTATTTGTTCGGCAATAGTTGTCATATATGCAGTCAATGACCCCACGGTTCAGCTCGTGTTCTTGAAATGGCAAGAAAAACACATTTGCATTTTAGACCACTTGCATATTCAACAGTCATTCACACAGTATTGAAGATGAACCTAGGACAGACATGGGCAACTGGAAGCCCGGGGGCAACGGCCTAATTTTATGCAGCCCCCACAGTAAACGTACAAAATGACAATAATACACAAAACAAAAGTAAGAATATATTAAAAAATAATTACAGCATTCATTGAAGGATAACACAGTAAAAGACAACACAGAAAATACTCCAAAAACACACAAAACTGCTATAAAAATGAACAAAACGACAACAGAAATACACAAAAATGCAAAAAGACAACATATACACAATATGATGTAAAAAAAAAAAAAAAAAAATTTACAGGAAAAATACACAAAAGGACAACATAAACGTACAAAAACACAATCATAACAAGCAAGACAACACATACACAAAATGACAGGAAGAGCAGAGTTTTTATCATAATTGTGTGTTTTTCTGGGTTAACGCTCAGATTATTCTAAACGCTGACACGACTGTTTTGATCAAAGGGCCACATTATCAACAAACACATTGTGTGGCCCCCACTGTGATAGAAGTTGCCCACCTCTGACCTAAAAGCTATGTTGTACCAAACTGACCACATCTCAAAGGATTTATTTGCCTTAAAGTATTTTATTGCCCACATAATAAACCTGAAGGTCACTAGGCAGGCTTAAACTTTGGCCTCACAAAATGCTCATGAAGCCATTTGCTCAGTTTCACACATTCTTGTGCTTACTCCTGTCGGGGCTGAGTTAAAGCAGCTCTGGCAGGATCTTTGAACCACACGCTATGGTACATCAGTGGCTGAAGGACAAAGGAATTACATCCAGAGTAATCGTAATGCCTCATCACCATTAGTAACTGAAAAAGGGACAGATACCAGCGACTCCAATATCAAGATCACCATAGTTTCATCTTGATAAATTTAGAATTAGATTCAAATTTTTAACATGCAACTAGTTGCAACAACTTCAAAAGGGACATGAATAATTTAAGACAGCATTCAGCAGTTTCCAGCTAAAAGGGTCAGAGAAAGTTGTTCAGTATTCAGAGAAAACCCTTCGTCTATTTTTACATTATCAAACATTTTAGGCATTGGTCTCATTCTCACTCAGTCTCTCTTGCCTCAGGCTTTTGTCTTCAGTGTCTCACACATGTTCCCCTTCATTACCCTACCACATGACAGATCAAAGTATTGCTCATGCTGGCAGATCCATATTTAGCAATGCTGTGGCCCACCTTCTACTGTCAGGTCATCAAGTCCCAAAGGACGCTGGCAGGGCTTCTAGTGCAGCACAGTGAACACAGGAGGTTCTGAATGTTATGAATCCATTTGGTCAAGAAGAGTTCTACATTCTCCCCAACTGTGTCATTTGACAGCCATTGTTACATTACCTTTCCCATTTTAAGGTTGAAACATTAACAAAATTCCTTATCGTGCTTGAGAAACTATATGCAATAAAGCTGAACCCTGTACTGCCAATTATTAATTAAATACTCATTTAAATTCTAAAGGATATTTAAAGTGGTGGGGCAGAAACACAGTCTGGGTTTGATGATGTTGGACCTCAATTCATTCTTAAAGTTAGGTGGCTAAAAACAGCACAAACTGAAACACCCGAAACAGGATCATTGCCACCCTTGTACAACCTCTCAATTCTTAGGAGGTAAAAAAAAAATCCTTCAAATAAATCCTTCTGTTGATAAGGTCAAATAAAAAACAGTGCAAGAAATAGTCTTCCTCTTTAGGCTCCCATCACACAGCCTTTGACTACAATATGACACATTATGGGAAGCACATTGTTTACTTTAGTATGACGTAACATTTCCTTGCATTTCCTTGCTTCACATTTACAGACATGCTGCATTTCCCAAGGCCCATATGGTCAGGCAAGATAAACACAGTAAACACCTACAGTTGTAATTATATGTAGCACAACTTAACATGATTAAATTGTAGAAATTATGTGTAGACTTCATGTGGAAGATATATATTTTCCTTTAACATTTCAGCCAAGGAAAATTACCTTAAATGTGTCTGTGTGAGGAAGAGCATCTGTACTTTGGTCACGCTTTTACCAAAGTTATTGACTTGAGTAATGTAATTAATGTGGTCCAATTCCTTGCTTAGTTTTAAACTGTCTAAGCTCTCAAAAACATCTTATAGTGAGATGAAATACTGGAAAACCAAACTTTCCGTTCCTCAATTCATTTTATTTTAAATTGGTACACTGTTCGATATGATATAGTTCATTAAAAATTCCAATCCATTTATCTACTACAGAAACAGAAATTAATTCAATAATTTAAAGACCAAGGCATGTGTAAATGGTGATAATTTGAAAGGAATTTACACAAAACTTGACAAGCTGATCAAGCTGGCTTGTTCTGTGGTTAGGATAAAGCTGGCGTAAAGAAAAAGGAAAAATCAGACAAGCTCCTGCATATCAGCCTTTTCAGTAACGTCAAGCAACTTCTTTGTCCCCAATTTCATTACATTATAAACCTCAACAGTAAGAGCATGGTATGATTACAAAAGCAAAATTCTGCTTGTAAATATTTGTCTGCTGTAGAGGAATATTGACACCACAACATTATTTGGCCCAACTTGGTACTGCAAATTATTCTCAGAGATCAGGTTTTATTAAACCATTTCAGACAAGAAAAAAAACTTGACCCATTGACATTGAACCATAAGTTCAATAATTTAAAGGGGACTTGCTAAATCCACTTTTTTATCCCTTAAATGCATTTTGTTGTATATTTAGTGTTTAGAAGTACAGAAAAGTTCAAATTAGTCTCTTCAGGTGCTCCGTAGATATCTTTATATTCTGTTTTGGTCATATTTTTCAATCTGTTTCGATTTTTCTATTCTCTATTACGTTTTTTGAACAATAACGTCACAGTATTTGCAGCGAAACTGCCAAATTAGGACATCGACTCCAGGCCCAACACTTGGAGCAAGCCGCCATTTTTATTTCTCGCTTTTATTTTGTAGTCCAAGCTCAAGGATGCCAAAGTTACGAGAGGATAAGTCAAAATGTTCGGTTGTTGGATGTAGTAACCCACACACTTCATTACACCGTCTCCCAGCATCAGAACCTTTTTAAAGTGCCTGGTTGAGTTTTATTTTTCACGGAAATGTACCCACATCTGTGGGTAAGGTCATTTTTGTGTGCGCGAAGCACTTCAAAGATGACTGCTTCAGCAACCTCCGCCAGTATTCGAACAAACAATTTTTGGGTTTCTTCTGAGACCAACAAAAAGTTTGTTTTAAATTTGATTTGTAATTTTCCTGAGGAAGAGGGCATGGTCAGATAGGGCTTGGTCATGCCAGGAGTTACCTTCAATGTCTTAAATCTAAAACAAGAGCACTCACAGTGCAAACCTCCCCCAAGCACCAAATCTCTTCCTTCCCAAATATTGGCAGGTATCTTATCCATTCACAGTTTAAAGGATCGGAAGAAATTGTTCTGTCATTAATAACAACTAGTACAGTGCCTGTCGGAAGTATGTATTCATATAGTGGGGACTTAAGTAGAGTTGTCAATTATGGGTCATTATGAGTCATGTGTATTTTTGTATCTTTCTGTTGTGTTTTTGTGCATTTTTTGTATATTTATTGTTTTTTGTTGCTATTGTAGTGTGATTCTAGAGTCATTTTGTGTATTTTTAGTGTAGTTTTGTGCATTTCTGTTGTAATCTTAGTGTATTTTTGTATAATTATTTAGTTTTGTGTATTTTGAGTCCTTTTCATATTTTTGTCGTCATTTGGTGTGTGCGTTTGTGACTCGCTACTCCGTGGCTCTCTCACACACGCTTTAGCCACGCACAGGCATGCACATCAGTGACTCACATAGGCCCAATAACTGAGACTTGAGAGCTTTGCTAGTATATCAGTGTGAGCACAGTTGCTCAGACGCCCCTCCGGTTTAAACTGTCTTACTCTCGTGTGCTTGCAGTCCGTGTAAGCTTGGCTGTATGTACAGCAATTGGCTCTGGCCCCACACATGACTCTAGCTCAGGTGAGGAGCTGTGCAGTGAAATAGATATAGATAGGGCGCGAGCACCCCCTCACACACTGAATTCAAAAGCTGAATAGGTTTCACTTCTGGGTGAACATGAATGTGTCATCAAGCCGAAATTAAAATTAAAATAAACATTTGGAAATGACGAAATGAATCCAAAATAATGGATGCACACACTTGTGGTATTTGGAAGCCTTTGACAAAGATTCAGGTCAAACTCATACCACGTCGGGGAGATATTTGCTGCACACACGCAGACCTTATTTGCTTTACTAGTACAGTGCCCGTCGTAAGTATGTATTCATGTAGGAGCATAAGGGGTATATTTGCGGGTGCAAAATGTGGGTGCAATTTTCGTGGTTTAATTCTTAGGGACATGTGCATGACTTCATCACTTTGTATGGTGTATTTTTCTGTAACGCATGTGTTTTTGTAGTGGTGTATCTTTCTGTTGTCTTTTTGTGCATAAATGTTTACTGTTTTTTTATTTGAATTTTTTTTTTAATGTACGTTTTTTTTGGAGTCATGTGTATTTTTGAATAATTTTTGTTTTTGTTGTAGTGTGATTCAGGAGTAATTTTGTGTATTTTTTGTATAAATATATAGTTTTGTGTATTTTAAGCCATTTTCATATTTTTGTGTATTTTTTGTATAAATATATAGTTTTGTGTATTTTAAGCCATTTTCATATTTTGGTTGTATTTTTCTGTAAATGTATGTTTTTTTGAAGTCGAATACAGTGCCCGTCGGAAGTATGTATTCATATAGTGGGAGCTTAAGATGAGTTATTATGGGCATAATAAGCACACTCTGTAACATTATAAAGGGGTATATTTGCAGGTGCAAAGTAAAATAGCATGTGCAATTTCCCTGGTTTAATTCTATGAGACATGCGCATGATAAATGTGTGTCTTTTTTTTAACTCATTTTTACATTTTTTTCGTCTGGTGTATTTTTCTGTAATGTACAGTGCCCGTCGGAAGTATGCATTCATGTGGGATTACAAGTATTTAGTTTAGTGTATTTTGAGTCCTTTTCATGTGATTTGTTGTCGTTTGGTGTATTTTTCTGAGTCATTTTGTGTGTTTTAGGAGCCTTTTTGTATATTTTTCTGCATTTCTGTTGTCGTTTTGTGTACTTCCTGTATAAATATTGTTTAGTTTTTTGTCTTATGTCATTTGTGCATTTTTCGTTGCATTAAGTAGTGTGATTCTGGAGTCATTTTGTATCTTTTTTTTAGTGTAGTTTTTTGCATTTCTGTTGTCTGTGTATTTTTGTATCTATTTAGTTTTGTGTATTTTGAGCCACTTTCATATTTTTTTTGTTGTCGTTTTTTTTTTTTTTTTTTTTTTTTTTTGTTTTTTTTTTTATGGTGTGTGCCTGCCCTAACTTTTACTAAGCCTGTTTTTCTATTTTCATAGTTGAGGTGTAGTGGCAGGTGTGTCGTGAAGTGAAGCTGCAGGGCTTCACTATGTAGCACCGTTTACTGATCTGACTCAACACTGCAGTCACTACCACCCAATGGACGGGTGTCGTGACAGACTGTAACCGGACTAAATGACGCACACACTTTTAGTTAGATACAGTAGGTGCAAATTGATGAACACCCCCAATTATTGGAAAAAGGGGTTTAGATTACTTCAGTTCAATCATTTAAGAGAAAAAAATGACAGTGGAACATCATTTGGTTTTAAAGTCTCCCTAAATAAAAAAAAAAAAAAACCTTCATAGACCCAAGGTTTGTACCCATTATCCATCTGTGTATGGTTGAAAATGTGTAGAAGCAATGTGACACATGTGCCTTGTCTCACCACACGAGTTCTCATCGCTGCCGTCAGTGCAGTCCTGGTCTCCGTCACACTGCCACACGGACGGTATGCAGCGGCCGTTTCCACATTGGAACTGACTGGCTTCACATTCCGTCTTGGTACCTGAACAGAAAAAGATTGATTAGTTCTAAACCATAGCATCCCTGCATTTTTCCCCAGATATTTTTAAACCAAACAGTAACATTGTGCTGATCCTCCCCATCTCTTAAAAAAAAAAAAAAAAGAAAAGTTGAGACCCTCCAGAAGTCTGCCAGTATAAAAATATTACTGATTGAGTCAGCAGATGTTTTGGATGAAACCCATTAATTTTGTTGACTATAATTTTTGTCTTTGTTTTATTTTTTAAAGAGACAATAACTAGACTATGACTAAAAAAAAAAAAAAATACATACACAAGTATATCAAAATTATATTTTCATCAATAAGGATAAAACTATGATTGAAGATTAGCAATTGAATATTTGAAATATACGGGGTAATATGGTGTTTAATGCAGTTTAGACAACTACAACTGTAACAGTCATTTAGTTGACTAGTTCTAGTCAACTAAATGACTAGAACTAGTCAACTAAATGACTAAGGACTATAACTGAAATAGTGCTGATGACTAAATTGTGGCTAAAACCAAGTTACATTTTATTTAAAAGACTGGCTGAAACTAATATAAAATGTGCTGCCAAAATTACCATTAATATAGGCAGGTAAGGTGGATGCCTTCATCTATCCAACAGAGTTTGCCAGCCTTTAAAGAGACGGCACATCTTAAGCTTTGTAAATTAAACTGTAATATTTGAAACTTTGTAAATGTGCCACACTCCACCTTATTGTGCTCTCACCTGCCACATACTGATGTGAACATGAATTTCATCAATTATTGCCCATTAATGCTGAAAGCCCTGAAGCTTAAAAATACCTGCAATTAGCAATACTTCAGAAAACTTGGACAGATCCATGATGTTCTCTTATTGGAACAGTGGTTGAAAACTACACCCCGACAAATTAATGAATACACATTTTGTAGGACTGAAGTTTCTTTTTGAAATGACAAACCCTAAACCGTTCAAAGTCATTTGTGCACTGTGGTGCACAGGACATTGTGACAATTCCAGACCATGATTTTTTTTTTGGACTACCTGGAGGAATGGATAAAAAAAATCCTAGCAAAGATTACAGTACCAACTGAGGGCTTAACAGCCTTTTCTGAAAATATCAAGACCTTTTGAAACTTTTTATGAGTCTGAAAAAAGAAACTAGAACACATTTCATTGTATCATGATTTTTGGGAAAGAGTAAAGTTATTTCACATATAAAAGCACTTAGAATGAGGCAGTTTCTATGTTTAGCTACTTGGACTTGCAACAATTGTATTCCAAGCACTTCAGGCCTTTGAATAGTTATCAATAAGTGAAGGAAGGTCTTATTTTGACTTAATCACTGCTTACTAATTCTAAAACCAGAGGCATGGATAGGCTTAAAGATTTAACTCTGATGGCATGTCTTTAATTTTCATTAATCGTATTTGCACTTTCCATAATGCTAGGAGGATTTATCCAATTCTGATTAATTTCCAGTACAACATGATGCGTTTTTTTTTTTTTTTTTTTTTTTTAAATAGGGAGAAATAATTGATGCATCGTCATTCAGACATAGTAATAGAAATACTGTAGAAGTATATTTTAATGGATTAACTCACATTTTAAATTTAAAGCAATAGTGTACTTGAGCTGCTGATTTAGTTCATGATATATATAAAAGTAATTTAGAACAAGATGCTGCTACTTCAGCACTTTACCATGCACTTCTAACTGAGCAGTTTACAGATATCCTCTTCTAGTTTAATAAAAGGTAAATTTGTCTGTCTGAATGCAATTATAGGTTTAACAAAAATGGCAATCATCAGTGGTGACGGTGAGAAACAAAGTGCAGCAATTCATCATCAAATGGTGCCTAAAGATTCCCACCCCTAATAAAAAAACATGTTAAGGTTTACTTTTGTCGTATCGAAGAACTGAAAAAATATTTCAATAACACAAAACTTGAGTAAGCCTTCTATCGTTGATATACGAGTGGTGGAAAACAAATTACAGATTATATTTTTGGACTTGTCACCCTGCTGTTATTGGAAGGCAAAGAGTGAAATATTGCATAGCCCTATAAAGGTTTTAGCCTCTTATTTATTTGTTGTAGCGAAAAGTCACCGCACTGATATCAGGTAGGGACCGAGTAACTAAATCAGCGATCAAAACAGCCCTCCTACCATCCCCTAACCCAATAGTTCCCAAACTGGTGTACTTTTAACACCTCTCAGGGGGTACACAGAACATTTGTCACTTCATTTCAAATTATAGACTTTTTTCTCATCAACCAATAACATTTTGTGGCACAACTCGAAAATACACCAAAAGGTGAAGTTAAAATTCTGAAATGAGAAAAACATCAAAAATGAATTAATAAAAAGGCTTAAATTTAAGGTTAATGTTGTATGAGACACAAAAGAGTTTAGATGAGCCTGCATACATAAATAATGTATAACGTGAGCTAAGGGGTAGTTGTGATAAAAAGTAAAGGTTAACTTATTCAGTGCCAGCCATTTTCAGATTTTCTACCCCCCTCAGTGCCAGCCGTTTTTGAGCATTTTGACTGATTTTAAAGACCCACAGAATATTTTCTACTATGACCATCTGAATTCTGAAAGATTGAAGCCTCTACTTTCATCAAAAAAAGAAATTGTTTCTGGCTCGTTTCGTTCTTTTGTAATCCACCGTTAAATAAAGCAAGTTTTACACAAATCTTCAGTTTCAGAGCAAAAAGCTGAGAAAAAAAAAACCTTTCCCTAAAAAAACCCTGCCAGTGACTTTAAAATTTTTTTTGCTTTAGTGACAACTCTAACATCTGAACAGTGTTTCCTTATAGAAAAAAAAAAAACAGACAGGGCTTTTGATGGCAAAATTATTATTTATCTATCTGGGTCAGAGTTGAATGGATTTCTTACTGTATTTTGGCGTTCCTCCAAGTTTCTCTCCCGTCAGTCTGCACACACACACACAACTTCCTCCCGGACATGCAGAGTGTCACTGCATTCCCCGTTTTTTTTTATCGTTTTATCTCAACATCGCCACACTATCCATGAGTTCCACACATGCTCTGGTTGAGTGTGTGCTGCTGAGAACGTCAACTCTCGTATGTAGCGCCATTTTCTGTCTCGTAAACGCCTTTCCTCCTCTCCCTCTTCGCTCTGATGATCTCTCATCCAAAGGTGCGCTGCTACCTCCTACGTGTCACCTATTATTTCTCTATCTGGCTCACAGGCTGGGGGTATTTTGTCCCTACTGGTGAAAAAATATGCTTCGTGACTGGTACTTGCCGCTAAATTATTGAATGAAGACATCAAACATTTGCTTGCCTATGCTTGAACAACTTTTCCCATTGACCAAATACTTTACTAAAGCTCTGCCAAATTTGATTTTCCCCAACTACTAATTGTAAAAGGCATTCAAACAGATCTCAGTTAATCTCTCCCACAAAGCTGCCGTTTAGGTCGACCAAAATGCCCAGTTTGTTAACAAGCACTAAATCAAATGTCCCTGCTCATGCAGCAACAATTTTTTTAAAAAACAGCAACTTTCCAAAAGAAATCCTCCATTAAAACCCTTCACACAACTGAAGAAACAAAGCGATAAAGAGCAGAGAACCGAGAGGCATTGGAGTGGTGAAATTGGTTCAACAGTTTGTGTTTAAGAGTTGTTAAAGCCATTCTGGAGAATCTCTAAGTCAAATTGTATCTGGTTTCAAAGATTTTGTGGTTTCAAAGTAATAGATGGCCTTGTCCACTTCTGAAGATGATAATCTTCTAAAATACATGATTGAACTCAAGTAAAACCCTATGTTTTGTCGTTGAAATGATTCCCTGTATTTTAACTCCGTTGACACAGAAAATCAAATAACTGACAGTTGAAGAGAGCACCTAAAGCTTTGATTAAAAAAGAAAGAAAGATGACAGTAATTCCTGGCAGGTATTCATTTGAAGAGTCAGACTCAGTTTTTGGTGTAACAGGCAACACTACAACAGCAGGAACATCAGTCTTCTTTGCAGTTTGCAAAGACAAACCCAGCTGGTTGCATCCATTTAACTACCATTGTGTATATTCTGTTGCAGAGTTAAAACAAAAGATAAATTAATAATAAATAAATTAAAAACTGCAAATCATTTAGGAGGAGGATACAGCTGGAGTGTTCCTGAGCATGTAGTGGTTGTATAGAACCAAACATCTGTTAAATAGGGTTAGAGTCAACTACTGTTAATTTTACTTATGCTTCAGAGGATTTACAAAAAATAGGAAGTTCAAGAGCTACGTCAGCAATACTGCTAAACCCTCAGCCACCCATAATAATAATGGAAAAATACCATGGAAACGTGTGATATGATCCCAAAACATTGTGTGAAACCATTAATTACAGCCAACGTTTTGGACCAACCCCCATTCCGTCACGACTCGTTTTCCGGTGATAAATAACATGTTAATGTGGAATAGTGTCCTAAACCATGCATGAAGCATGTGTCATGTTGGGGCCTGATTTTACATAAAAAAGTTTTCTGTCCCTTTCCTGCAACCATTGAAAATTGGAGGCCCAATTTTTGTAGAATATAAAGCCAATGTTACAATGCTATTCTTTAATTGGCATTTATCAGCATGTGGCTGGTAAAAGTTGCAACTTACTGCTCATCAACATCAAAATAACATTTCTTTCTCGAAGGCCACTTTGAATTAAAGAAAACGGCACGTCGGTACATGAAGGCATATATATATATATATATATATAAAAAATGAGCAGGATACATAGATGAGCCTAAAATCCTGGGGGGGGGGTGTTTCCACTCTGAAAAAGTTGGTTACAAAGCAATAATATTTTTTTAATAAGTCTTACCAGATGAATTTGTGAAATTTACACACAGGCACTTTTTAATAACAGCAAGCTACACAACAACATGAGACTTCTTCTCTTCCTCTTATAAACAAGCTGGTCTGAGTGAGTTGTGTCATATGACTTGTTTGCAGCTCTTTTAAACACTCAGCAAGCCATGCTGAGCCATGCTCTTCCCTTTTCCACTGCTGCCCACACTTGCATTACCCTCAGCCAAGCACAGTGCCCTCTTACAAATATAAACTTTTATGTAGTTGCAGTAGCAGAGTAATGGGTAGACTGCGCTCACACTTGATTTTTTTTATTTTTTTTTTTTTATTTTCAGCTCTTGCTAGGGATGTAACGATTAATCGTAAGGCAGTTAAAAAAAAATCGATTCATAGGTATCACGGTTCACATCGATATTCTGAAAATTGAATAGCAGTACTTTTTTTAAACAGCAGAGGGCGCTATATATTTATCATTCTCTTGTTTAAAAGTGTTGGTGGCGGGCGAAATCTGCTACTACTTTCTTTCTGGCCGCCTACTCTTAAACATGTTCATAAATGATTCCGTACCCCTTTAGCAGTGAAAGAATATCTGTAATATTACGTGAATATCTGTAAGAGTCACGTTTTTCTATTAGCTCTGTCTGCTAGCGCATAGCATCTCTTCTTCACTGCAAGAATTTCTGCATGCCAACAGTTTGTAAAATAAATCGTGAGAGAATCGTATCGGGAGTTGAGTGAATCGTTACATCCCTAGCTCTTGCAAATGGATTTTTTTTTGCTACATAGCAAAATAAATAAATAACATTTCTCTTCATGCTGCTTTTTTCTGCAGCACAATAGAATAGAATACGATCTATCTCCACATAACCGAGCGGTTGTGCTTTTTCTTGCCAATCGATTCCTTTGTATCAAATCATCTTCAGTTTGTGTGAGGGGAACAAAGTTAAGCAAGGAAAACTTGAAACAAGGAAAGCAGCAACTCATAAAACCAGTATTTGAGCACAAAAGAAGCTTTGATAAGAAAACATTGTCTTATTTTACAATTTATTGTAAACCTTGCCCAGCCTCAGGCATAAAGGCTAATAAATGGCTCAGAAAATTGTACATTTGATTTCAGTCAATAACTGCAGGTATGAGATTAATTTAATGACAGATGACCATAACCTATACTCCGTAGAATATCTTGCTACCATCATTAAATAATTCCAATGACATACTTGACAATGCAACTGAAACCGTTTTCTTTTTAAAACTAACATTGTACTGGTGCACCGTCACACTCTGGTCGTGGTAATGTAATTTTCCCCAGTAACAGAATGGGTTGCAATATACTGCTCCGCCTCCTGTCCACATCCCACCCACTTTAAGAACTAAGCGCACCCCAACAAGGCTCTCCCATGGCTGAGGATTTAAGTCTAGCATAGGATCACAGTAATAACAATGGAAAGAAAAAAAACCCACACTTCTTTAAATCAAGCCATTATTGTGGCTGCTTGCTGCATAATTTGAGTGGGATCTTGTTTGAATAGGAACTCAACCTATAGAATACGGAGACTGCAAGTATAGGCTATCTGGAGTGTGTGTGTGTGTGTGTGCGCACATATCACAAGCTTTACACTTGGTTGAAGGTTTCTCCCACAAGCAATTTTTACAGCAAGTGGTGATAGAATAGAATGAAGAAAAATTTGGGAATTTCAGAGCAGGTTTAAACCAGCTCTCTGACTCATTAAAAATTCAATGTCCAAGCTACTGCTGAATATATTACAATTCTTGTATTACATATAATATGAGTGCGGTTTCTAATTAATTACATTTTTAAAGTGCAGTTATTTTTTCTTTTGCTTGGTTAGAGAAATTGCATCCAATACATGACTAAAGATACTAAAACACAGAAGTTTTCAATCTAAAAAGATTAGATTACCATTGCTATTAAAAAACATGCCATCTTTCCCACAGGCTACCAGACTAATGAGCATCATGTAAGCTCGTCTTTCAGGCTGAAGCAACTGATTGGGTGACTTACATGAATGTTCCTCAGACGATTGACAATTAGTTTAAAAATGTTCCTGCAGGTAATTACCTACTTTTAACATCACAAAATTAATTTTGTATACAGTTAAAGAAATAATAACAGTACACACATTTACAAGATACTTTTTTTTTTTTTTTTTTAAAACAAACACTAGCAGACAAATTTGGTCTTTACATGTTCATCCAGACAAGATGTCCATTAAACTTGCTGAGCACATGGAGCTGCTCTGAGCTGTTGTCTTTCTGAGTCACACCCATTATTAAAAGAAAAAAATGCTAATATTAATTTATTTTTTAAAAAAAAGAAAACGTCCATATCCTAAATCCAGGGAGTGCTCTAGATGTATGTTTTTAGAAGAAAAAATTAATTATAAAAATTAATATATAATATATATATGAAAACTTAATGCATAGTTTGGAATATATTTGGAGTAATCTCATGATAATGAAGACCTGATTTGGTTTTATTTTTCATTGGACTGAATTGTCAGTCTGAGTTTTTGCATTATATTTGCAGAGCGGCACTTTAAATAGGAAAATGAGTCTTGCCTTTTGATGTTCACTTGAGTTGAAAAGTACTTGAAATGATCAGTGTTACAATAAAAGGTGTGGGGGGGGAAATTGTCTTATATCATTATTGTTACCCCAGTATCATATACCGTCTCCTGAATTTTGTATATTGTCCCACCTCTAATAAAGTGTCATGGTAAAAAAAAAAAAAAAATTAAATAAATTTAAAAAAAAAAAAAAAAAAAAAAAAAAAAAAAAATGAGGTGGCCTAATTAGCTTTTCAGCACTGACTCTTATTATAAAGAAAGAATTGTACTGACACTATACAAGAGCCGCCAGCTGGGACCCTCTTCCTCGACAAATAATCAGGCGTTCATTGAGCTCCTGTGTGCTCAGTGATTCCCTTTTGATCACTCCTTAGCTCGTCCTGGTCACTGGACTGCGTTTTTCCCAGCCCATGACAATCCACCGAACCCCCCTTCTTCCGCTATCCCGCCTCCTCCCCCTCTTCTCTCTCTGTCAGCTTCCACTGCAGGAATAAATAAATAAAACCCCAACCAGGCTGGGGTGGTTAATGAAAGTGAATGGGAAATCAGGACAAGGCGTAGAGCCGCTTTAAACCCTCATGAGCCGCGTGTTTACAGGCAGAGGTGCTGCGACAAGCAGCTGATGTAATCTCACCAGCAAATCAAACGGGCCCCTTCATCCCTCATTTAGAAACACATATTACAGGGCTTGGTTAAACAACATTCATAAATAACCGATAATAAAGGCTACAAACACAGCAACTGTTAACTCCAAAGGACAAAGCTGGTTTAAAGCACGTTGTGCTGAGAATAAATGATCTTTCGCCTAAGGTGTAACCGGCTCGGTAACTGGCACGCGCTCACACACACACAGGTGTACACCTCGGTCCTAGTTAGCTGAACCTCCTCCTCCGACACGGTGAGCGTTTCCTGGAGCCGTGGCTTCAACGACTCGCACACATGAACACACAGAGGCAGGGTCTTACCGTGTACGGTGGAGCAGTGCTGGAGGCATAGCGGCAGAAGCAGCAGCAGGCTCTCCGGTACAAAAGTGACCATCTCTGGCGGCGCGGAGTACGCTTTGCTAGCTGAGCGCTCGTGGGCTGCCCCTGGCTCGCGCCGGCCTGCTCGCTCTTTAATTCACGCGCAAATCACACGTCACGCAATCACACACGGAAACACATTCAGCCACGCGCACACTTGCACTTGAAGTCCTGGAAGAACAAAAAAGGAGAAAGAAAAGAAAAAAGGAAAAAAAAAAAACCACGTTGGCACGCGCTTCACGGCACGACGCAGTAGAGTAGAAATACGTGCGCGAGTCAATTTGACTTTATTACTGGCAGTCTGGACTCTGTTCTGTTCTGGAAGGGTCCAACCCATACCCGGCTCTGCCTGGGGCCAACATCCTCTTTCTTTGCGTCTTTGAGTTCCAATATCCCCTCAGCCACCGTGGATTTATGTTATAACAGAAACACTCATTTAATACAGGGGTGTCCAATACGCGGCCTGCAAGCCAAATGTGGTCCGTCAAAGTTTAACGAGACATTAGGGCAACTCAAGTGTTCGATGTTGATAGATAGATATATTTATTTATCTCAAACATTAAAAAAAAAAAATAAAGCAATTATTGCTCACTTAAAAATAAAAAGACCGTGGCTATGGGACGGCCACTCTATTCATACGCAGCGCCCCTCATTGGCCAGTTTAGGTCACGTGATAAGTGCACCACTGACTTAAAATTGTATTTTAGCATAATTATTTTTAGCTACCCCGCTAACCCTTTTATTTTAGCCCTAACCCTATTCCTAACCCCTAACCCAGGTGTCTGCAACCTGCAGCTCTGGAGACTCATGTGGCTCTTCAACTCTTTTGCAATGGCTCCCTGTAGCTTTGAAAAAATATAAAAAAATAATGAATTATTAATTACAGAGGGTATTGATGATTAATGATGACATTAACTTCAAATACAATTCTGATTAAAAAAAAAAAATTAAAAAATTGGTTAACCTTAAAAATAAATCACGTTGTGCAATAACTCGGCTACCTTCCTACTTCAACTCCTGCTACATCTACAGACCATCAACTTTCATTGCACCTGTGGCTAACCTTAAGTTTTAAATCCCTGGTAAGATAACTAAACCAACTAACACACTATTCTGAAGGAGAATAGAGACTTTATTTGTGTGAGGAAAGATTTATTTAATCGCCAGCATGCCGGCTTATTATGCATGCTTGATATGTTGCAAAAAAAAAATAGCAATTAGCATGTGACATTACATGAACACGTGTTATCAAATTCACATTATTTTTGTAGCCCTTCAAAACCATTAACCCATACAATTATTCGATACTATTTTACCTGTATAGAATTTTATACAATGTGTTGTCTTCATTGAGAAGGTCTTTTTTTGGCTCTAGAAGGACTTTAATCCAGGTGAGATGAGGCAAAATGACTCTTTCGAGAGAAAAGGTTGCAGAACCCTGCCCTAACCCTAACCCAGCAAAAACCCTAAAATGTTTATTTTTGTCTGATATGTATTTTTAAAGGTGGAATTTGCCGTGTTAAATATGTTCAAATGAAAAAACGTATATGTCAAAAGTGGGATTTGAACCCATGTTAGCAGAAGGAAGAATCCTTGAGTGAGGCACATTATGCTTAAGAAGAAAAAGTCTGGAAACGTACTCAAAGTCCCAGGGGCTATGGATACGTTTCATGTATCTCTTGCTTTAAAAAAATAAGAGCCCCAGCAATGTATTAGAAAGAGCAGATCTATCTAGTCCTTCCCATACTTTCAAGCTATTAAGTAGAGTTCTTAAATTGTATATCCTGTATTAAAAACTGGCTGTCATCAAATTATCTCCAAATAAATTCAAACAAAACAGAAACTCTGATCATTGCTCCTGATAAAAACATCCCTCTAATTAAAAACTCCCTTGGTGATCTGGGCTCATCTGTTAAAACCAGCCTCAGAAACCTTGGGGTTGTTTTTGATCAGTCCATGTCTTTGGAGGGACATTGTCGTCAATTGACTAAAAACTGTTTTTACCACCTGAGAAATATCTCTAAAGTGAGGCATCTTTTATCAAAATCAGATCTGGAACTGGTCATACACGCATTTATATCATCTCGTATTGACTACTGTAATTCTGCTTTTACTTGTTTTTATAAGTCGACCCTAAACAGACTCCAGATTGTTCAGAACGCTGCTGCCAGACTTTTAACTGGTGCTTCTAGAACATCCCACATCACCACCATTCTTGCTACTCTGCACTGGCTTTCCAGTTAGTTTTGCATAGAATATAAACTATTAGTTCTCACGTTCCGAGCATTGCATGGTCAGGCTCTAAATATATCTCAGACTTTTTGTGCCCCCTACTCATCATGGGCGATGCCTTCGGTCTTCAGGTCAGGGTCTCCTAAAGACCCCAAAAACTAATTTAAGACCAGAGGAGACCTGGCGTTCCAGGCTGTAGCTCCAGACTCTGGAATAACCTGCAACCAGTCTCTCAGGGAGCTCAACTGTGTGGACACTTTTAAAAAACTGCTGAAGGACTACACTTTACAGTAAAGCTTTTAGTTAACTGGATTTAATTTTTATTTGTCCTTTAATGTTGCTGTTTCTTATGATATTTATGCACTCTTGTTTTTTATATTCTATTGTGTTGCACTTGTACTTTTACCACAACTCTGTACAGCACTTTGTGATTTTATCTGCAAAAAGCGCTTTATAAATAAACTACTTACTTACTTACTTAAGAACAATATAAATCTGACATTTGAGAAAATGGCATGTACATATATATATATACAACAAAATACACAAAAAATATAAACAAAAACAAGCATTCATAGGCCTATACGTTACATCACATCCACATGTCCATAAGTGTACTGATCTAATAAGATTTGCTTATAAAAAAAATTCATTCTTTATGTTGTTACAACTTTTAAGTTTAATATTAAGACTGTTCCAAAATAGATTATCTTACAGCCCAGTATAAGCATTATATGTAGAGGGCATTATTTTTAACTTTGACACGTGTGCATGATAGGCTTACAGCAGGGGTGTCAATGTATTTTAGTTCAGGGGCTAAATACGGACCAGTTTAATCTCAAGTGGGCCGCTGGTTCCAAGTGGGAAATCATTAACATCAACAATAATGGGCCCTAATTGGCACTTCTGTATAAATATCATTAAGTATGGATGGCAATAAGGCATTGACAATATCCAAGCAATAAGTGACAGATATCAGTCCCTGCAGGATCTTAGCTTAAATTTGTTCTTATTTTTCTAACCAATTAATATTAATTTTGGAAAATGAAACTGCAGGATTTAGGAAGAATAGAGAGTTTATTTCTACAATTTGGGATTAAAAATGACTGCCATCATGTGATATAAACATGGGGGAACTGATAGCCCGGCAAATATTGTGGAGTTTTATTGAATTTGTGTATTTTGAGGGGCTGAGAAGTATTATTAGTCATAAATAATGCTTCTCTGTCATTTTTACATTCTCCTGCAGGCCAAATTGGATGCCCTATGTGGCCCCCAGGCCTTGAGGTTCAGCACATCTGCTGAGAGTCTGGAACGACAGGCAGGAGCCAGATCCCATAACTTTTGGGAAATTCCAAGTCTCCTTGTTTATATTTATATTATAATATTTAATGACTGTATGTTTTGTTTTGTTTTCTGTGCTGTAACTATGTTTACCACTGCTGGCCTTGGCCAGATCACTCTTAAAATACTTAAAATAGACCTTGTAATGATAGTGTTGCCTGTAAAACAAAAGGATATGTGATGGTTTGGGAATCTATCTAGCTATTTTATTATCTTCATAAATATCTATATAATTATTATTTTTTTTTAACCTTGTCAGCATATGCTATCACAGATTAAACACTATGCACAGTGCAATACTTTTGGGACATAGACACGTTTTATTCTTGCAAATAAAAAATAAAAATAAAATGCTATCTATCTATCTATCTATCTATCTATCTGTCCTATCTGTCTATCTGTCTATCTATCTATCTGTCTTATCTGTCTAATCTATCTATCTATCTATCTATCGATCCTATCTATCTATCTTTCTATCTGTCTATCTATCTGTCTATCTGTCTATCTATCTATCTATCTATCTATCTATCTATCTATCTATCTATCTATCTATCTATCTATCTATCTATCTGTCCTATCTGTATGAATCCTGGTCACAGCAATTGGAAACACATCTTAGAAATTTGCTTCATTCCATTCAATAGCATGTTGTATGTTATGTTATGTTCAACACTGAATATTAGTTTCTAATACAGATAAACGTTCACTTTATGTTTTTATGTGTAAACAAGAATTGAACCCAATCCATCATAGTCAGAATCTCAGAAGTGAAGTAATCTGTTATGGTTTGCAGTGCCACAACCCTTCGTGTAAAGGAGTCCATGCCTTGTAGAGTTAAAAGGCACCTGATGAATAATACTTATTTTCTGATGTAAGATAATCACAAACCAAAACTGCTCTTAAGTAGTGGAGCTTTCTGAGCTACTTTTACTTGTATTGGAGTAGTTTTTGACTAGAAGTATCTGTATTTACTTTCACTCAAGTAATAAAGGTGAGGTACTTTGCTCACCTCTGCTTATTAATGACCATTATTAAATACCGACCAGGAAAGCCCCACAATTGATAAGCTTTTAAGGCAGGAGTTCTCACCTTGGGATCAGGACCCCATTCGGGATTGCCAGAACACTGGGAGGGGGTCACCAGATGCCTTCAAGAAACTAAGAATATATATATATATATAATATGTATATATATATATATATATGATATATATATATCTATATATAATATATATATATATATATATGTCCTTTAACGATTTGAACCACTTGTTGCTTATTTTTTTTACTCTTTTTCTGCAAACTACACCAAACTTATATATTTTAAACCTATTTTCTTCTTCTTTTTTTGGATCATTTTAATGCATTTCTGCTACTTCTCCATTAAATTTCAATGCCTTGTCTGCACATTTTTTCCTACTTTCAAGATATTTTTCAGCACTTATGAACCCTTTCCACTACTTCTCCCTTACTATCTCATTTGTTGACCCATTATTGTCACTATTTTAACTCTTTTCACCATATTTCATGCTTGTTTTTGCCAATTTAACCACGTTCACAATTTGTCATGCCCATAATTTGCCACTTTAAACTAATTGTTCCAAAATTGACTCTTTGAACCTATTTTCTGTTTTAAGGCACTTTAATTTGCAACTTTTAACCTATTTCTGTGGTTTTTAGAACCCCATTTTACCACCTTTTCTGGTCACTTTTAACCCATTTTATTTCTTAATAAAATAAAGATTTACATTATTAAGATGACAACCTACTGTACTATGGCGCAAATAACCTTCCTGAATAACAATAAATATTATTCAGAATAATAAATAAATGTGGTTATCAGTTTCATAGAACAATAGACCATCATTTTGCTGACTTTATGGATGGCCCCCAAAAAAGCTCTCTCCTTTATTCCCCCTTATACTTAGATGGCCCTGTCTCCACATGTCTGTTCTGTCTGTGTTCAACCACCTTCAGGTACAGTGGGGGTCTCTGGTACCTTTATTTTGGGGGTTGCGGGCTGAAAAAGTAGAGAACCACTGCTTTAAGGTACATTTTATTTATTGGCATTTTTAACCCACAATAGAATTACAAGACAACATTGTGTAATGAGTCTAAAAACATCTTTATTACTCGGTGCTGCTGAAGTGGGTAATTTGATGCTGATCTGCATATACAGGTGTCCTTTAGACCTTAATGAGAAGATATTTATTTCCTGTTAACCTAGATCGGGGTCTGCAACCTTTATTCTCAAAGGAGCCATTTTGACTCATCTGAACTTGATTAAAGTCCTCCCTGAGCCAGAAAAAAGGCTTTCTCAAAGTTTTTTTAGTTTATGTTGCCCTACAAAAACATCTTTAATTTGATAACACAATCATGTCGATCAACACATACCAATTGCTAATTGCTTGCAACATATCAAACATGCATGTTTAAGTCGGCACATTGGCAGTTAATTATTTCTCCACACAAATAAAATCTATTTTTTTTCCCAGACTAGTCTTTTTTGTTGTTTAGTTTGTGTTTTAAAACCTAAGGTTAGCCACTGGTGCAAGTTGATGGTTTGTAAAGGTTTAGGCAGAGCTATTGCACAATGTGATTTTTTTTTTAGTTTGACAAATTGTTATATTTGTGATTTTATTTGGTGTCAATGTCATTAATCATTAATACCCTCTGTTTAAAAATAAAAATTCATTATTTTAATATTTCTTAATAGCTATAGAGAGCCATTGCAAAAGAGTCAGAGCCACATGAGGTGCAGACCCCTGACCTAGATGATTCTCAATCATGTTGAACTCAAGATAATAGAACATTTGTGCTACGGTTTAGTTAACTTACCTGTGTAAACGGCCGTGTTATTTGCTCATGACTTTCATAAACATTCTGCACATTTTGGGAGTTGTATTTTCACTTTGCCACAGCCAGAAACAAACACATTCCTCATTCACTTCAATCATTCTGTTATGCAAGATTTTAATCAAACTTCAAAGTCAATTGTATACATTTTCTTAAACATTTTATTTTCTATAAAAAAACAAAGTCACTTTAAAGGCAAAGTAATAAAGTGAAAAAGAAGAGAACGAGAAGCTACAGTACACAGTAACATCATTCTTTGAGTGTGTTCAAGTCAAAGACACTTTTGGTTGCAGTCAGCTGCTGTTTCTATTCACAGTGCAGACTGCTACAATGTGAGGCACAGAGCTTACACAAGTAACAGCTGGAACTCACAGTCCCCCATGCACAGTTTATAGTACCAACTAACTAAGATCCAGCATGCAGACGGACACCGGTGAACATCACTACGACCAGAACATGAAGTTTTGCTGCTTATGGGCCATGAAGGCCACACCCTCTACAGATCTGAGCCCACTTTTCTGAACTCATCAATTCTGAAAGGACATCATCTCCAGCTCCAACTAAGCACCTTAGCATCATCAAGTAGAGACATGTCAAGGGAGACTTTATCCTAACCATGACTGGGAGATCTCACTGGAGGATGTGGAAAGAATCAGGATTTTTGAGTGTTGAACGTTATTGCTGTGTAGGCATGACTAACAGAAGTTTATAAGGAGGTTTAAAATGCCATTGAATGAACGTTCATTAATTGCATCTGAGAAAGAGAAATCCTATCAGGTGTCAGGTCTTCTCTGTAAACACTGTTAGCTCTAATCATGTGACCTTCTCAGTCTGGACAATAACGCTTCTGTTACGCTTCTAGAGATGACAGGAAAATTACAACCATTGGTTGTCATGCTGGTGTTTCTTCCCTTTCTCATATAAACAAAAAACTGGATACTGAACATTTACATTTGACTGGAATGGTGGTGTTGTGTTAGATGTCAGATCTGCAGGGGGTCAACAGGTTAGTGTGAATGAAGAGGAATGTCTAGATGTGTTTAAAGTGTTCACTGGCAAAATATGTGTTCATGCCTATCCTCATGCTTTGTGTGTGTGACAGTTCAGTGTAACAGGCTGCAGGACTAACATCCCTCTACCAGGAGGGGGCAGTGTTTGCCAGTCGTCTCATGCGTCTGCAGAGAGAGAAAAAACCCCATCATTACAGATTTTCAGGATTTCTGCACCAACACAGGAAGTCAATCCTCAATTCACAAAGCATTAACATGCGTACATGGTACATATTTATTTTACAGGGACATTGCACAATAAATGTATTCCACAGAACAATTTTCAATTACAATTAATCTTCAATATCCAAGTTCAATTAAAACTCATTGTGATTACAGTGACAAGAATTTTTTTCAATTACACTTAAATTACAATGATTGTTTTCCCATTGAACTTCTATTATAATTACATTATTACATTCTCAATTACTTAAGTTCACTTACAATTTATCACAATTCCTAAGCCTTTAATAATAAGCCATCTCTAGGTCAGTTGTGACCCATGTTTTAAATCAGCAGTTAAATACACTAAAAAATATTATCTATCACCCAATTTGTTTTACATCTCTTGGTTACATTGTTAGGCTTCTTAATCGATTGAAACATATTGATATTAATATTTTGGTGTGGGCGTCTGAGCCGTTTACCCCTAGATTAAATTTTTTTTTAAGAATGGTAAAATGATCCCCAAAAGAACTGAAGGTAGTGGGAAAGTTGATCCAAAACATATTTAATAATTGTTTACTACGTATGTGTAAGCCACAGAACTGTAACATGGTTCCACAGGTGTGTATTTAAATTAAATAGTAAATTTACATGCCAATTACAATTACAAAGTCAATTATCTGAACTGAACTACATTTGCGCCAAAATTGAAATTAATTATCAATTACAATTATAATTGATCCCAACCTAGCTTCAAGCTAATTTTCATCCATAGTCCCTATATAATGATGAAAAGAGACATTGTTGGACAGCCTGTTATTGTGTAAGTTATAATTTGTTGACATATACAGCTCCACCTATCATGTTCTATGTATTTTGACACCTTTTAAATAGAACTTTGAAGACATGTTCACCCACTGTTTTAAACATATGTTACACACAACAGAAGCCATACCACTAAGAGATCAAAAGTGTCATTTTGTCAGCAGATGTATTGTTATATGAATGATGAACTAAAGAAGTTTTAATATATTCGTGTCCGGTGTCTCACCTTGTGTTCCTGTCTTGGTCTCTGATCTTCTTCTCCATCTCGGCGTCAGTGAGCGTCTCCAGCAGAGGACACACTGGTCTGCATCCCCTGTGTACGAATGGCGATCTCTACCTGTGGGAAGAGGGTTCTCCACTGGACAAATCACAGAGAAGGAACATGTCAGACCTCTCAAACATCTCAACAAGAAGTGATGTGGGAATAGAGTAGTGTACCCATGGTACGCCACCATTACTTCACTTCATTTTTCTAACAACTCTCAGTGCTGTGGAAGTCTCACCTGAAGGCGTAGGTCCTCTGGTGCCAGCTGAGCTGACCTCGAATGCTGTAGGCGATGGTGGTGACAAACTCTCCCCCCAGTCCCAGCTCAGAGCACAGCTTCAGTGCAAAGGATTCTGGGGAATTCTCCCTCTCCGACATATCCCACTCAAACTGGTCCACCAGAGAGATGTTCCCCACATGAATGTTCAGCTGGAAGAAAAATAATTCAGAATGAGTTGAATGACAGTTTTGAGGTCAAAGTTAAAGAAAAAAACAAATCAGAGGATGAAGGCATGAAGCTGCCCATCTTGGCCAGGACACATATGCAAAGAGATTATTAATTTCAATGTGGTTTTCCTGGTTAAATAAAGTTATAATAATAATAATAATAATAATAATAATAATAACTGATGCAGTTTTATATATATATTTAAACTGTATATAATCATCAGCAAGGCATGCTGGAGTCACATGAGCTCACAAACCCTAGTAAAGTTTGCCTTTTACATCTATATTTACATTTAAAATGCTTTTCTCTGTTTTCTCATTAAGAATAAGCCTCAGAACAAATATAACTGCTCTGCACACACTGAATTAAAGATAGGGTATGCGATTTTCTCCAGATACACTTTTTAAGTTTTTGGTTGAAATTGTAGCCATCGGAGAGGCTACATTCAAAATTATGCTAGCTTTTGAAAATCTCCTACCCTACCCTATAATTTTGTAGAAAAAAAATGTCTATCAGCGTAGTTGAGCGTAGGGAGCCCCTACACAGTGATTTTGATCCCCCACGCTGCGATGTCGGCAAAAGAAAAGCTCCCTATGCTGTGTTTCAACCAGCGTAGGGGGCTTTTTTTGCTGTTTTTCCTTTATTAATCGGTACCGTCGTAATATTTGTTGCACACTTGGACATAAAAGAGACTTCCAGGCGTGCACTGATTGTTTAAACTCTTCTTAATCTGCATTACTGAGAAACACATACATCAGTCGCACTGTCAGGCAACATGCTCTGATGCACCCACCTTCACCTGAGGACCCCTGCAGCCACTTTGGTGCCCCGATGGTGCCTGTGTGCATCCTCCGCTTTTTAATGACTGTGGCGTCCAATATAAACAGTGTGCTTCATAATCTAAACACAATCAATCAACTAAAAAAAACATAAAAATATAAAAGTAATGAGTTGAGGGGGCTGGGGGGGGGGGGGGGGGCACCCCGTGTCTATAACAGTCCCAATATTACTATCTGGGCACAAAAAACACCTCAGAGAATAGGGAACAATTTAATTAACACCCGTTTGTGCATCGCTGTTTATACAAAGACGGCCTCCCAAACAATGTGTCTCAAAAGACTGATTTAAAGACGTGCTTTGGCTTTAAACTTCGAGCGCTCGACCCACCTTGTTGTCGGCCAATGAGCATTATGTGAGTCACATATATACCACAGGGCTAATTTGTATCGGTTTCCAGCAAAATAGAGTAGCAAAGAAGAAGCTACCTGCGTGTCGGGACAAAACGGGAGCTATTACAGAAAGAAGAAGACAGATATAGGGAAACTACAGGTTTATTTAGTATTTAACAGCCTGTAAATATTACACACAAAAAACCCTTGATGCTGTTTTTCATTTATTTGCATTGGCAGAAGCTACTGTGTGTTTTAATCTATCTATTTGGCTCCCATTTATTTAAAAAATGTCTCCATTATTTAGACTACGGGGGCCAAAATTGCCCCGACAATATTTTCTTAATTTTATACCCTGAATGGGACCCAGACTTCTAAAACCAAAGGCATCCCTAGAATGCGAGGTGAAAATCTTTAAGTACAGAGCAGTTAATATATAACCCTTACCTTTATGATGACTCTCTGGTCTGCCTGTTCCTCCAGAATACTGTCAGTGGGATAGGAGTCGATCTGCTGTCGTATCGCTGAAGCAATAGCAGGGACAAACGCCAGAGGATTCAGGTCCAGGTCATCACACAAGATCTCTGCAAACATCTCCGGCGCCATCAGCTTCTCTGAGGAGAAGGCAGAGGGTTTAGGGAAGGATCAGCACTGCTGGGGCTGATGGTGAGTCTCAGGGTGGCCGTCTACCGTTCATGTTCCAAGTGAAGGCGTCTCGTAGCTTCTGACCGTCTATTTCCATGTCCAGGCGGATAGGAACCAGGGATTCTATCTGAGCAGCATTCTCATGGATCATCGCAGGGTCATGGTCATCAAAGCTATGCACAGAACAAGACGTTTAACTAATTAGAGGCATTACACAAACTTATCCACCAGGTAGAAATTCCTTTTCTTTAGTTTACAGTTCTATTGGTCCACCCACTCAAACAACCTGCCCAGACCAACCAATAGTAATCCAGAATGATGTTCAACAGGACTTCACTCTGTGGGGTAGACATTTGATTCCATGGCTACTGATGTAGTTGTAGAAGTTGATGGTTACATGGCAGTTCACTGAAAAATGTGACTATCAGTCAACCTTTAAGCAGGGTACACACAAAGATATCAGGCTTGTTATGTCCCCATTTTCCCCAATCCCAAACAAGGAAGGAAAACTCCAGAACATCTTTTGTTTTATAAGATTACTCTCTAAAATTATCCTGTGGTGTGAGGTGTGGTAAGACTGAATCTATCCTGACCCTGAAATGGGTCGTGCCGACAATCGTAAATATTAATCATGTTCAATATTTACAACCAAAACGACAACTCCCGACTCATGACCCTGTGGTTGCAATGATTAGTTGACATAATCGATTATGTCGACTACAAAAATGTATCAATGCTACGTCGTTTAATTTGTTAATTAATGATAAAATGCTGCTTCCTGCTTTCTTTCTGCTGCAGTACCTTACATTGACTGCTAGGGGCAGTGTTGCACCACCAACTTTGTGCAAGTAAACAGCGAAGAAGAATGGCGGAGAAAGGAAAAAAACTGAAGAAGCTTAACGCAACCTGAAGTTTAGAACTTTTCACCGAAAACAAATCAGTGAACACTTTAGGTGTAGACTCTGAAGTTCAGCCCTCAGTCATTATATCTCAAACATGGCTGACCGCTATAAGATTAGACATTTTTCCAGACTTTTACAAGTAGGAGCTCCAACTTCAGGTGACGTTTCAAGTCACTTTTTCCAAGTATGGTTAGCGGTTAGGGTTCTGAGTTACAGACAAAAAGAACCAATCAGAGCCAGGATTGTGTTTGATGAACTATGTGACGGCTTTACTCACAGTCCCCACCCCTTTCCGGTGGCTGGAGCGCTATGTATGGTCTGGAGGAGTAGAAGATGGAACTGGCGACTTTCTTGCTAAAAATTACTGCTGCTTGATTTACATTATGTTTGATTTGTAATTGTTACACTAGAACTCTGTAGTGCATGTGTTGTTCGTGTGCGCGCTGTTCTCACCAAAGCCTCCGTGTGGGCTGCTGCAAGTGACACTGTTGTTGTTGCTGCTGCTGCTAGATTGGTGTGTGCACATTGAGAGAGAAAAGTAATATGCTTTTAACAGTGCATGTTATATCACTGTGATGTTGCTGTCGGGCTAACGTTAGCTTGTTAGCTCCCTCTTCTGAGAAAGGGGCTTTGGAATGTTTGGAGGCAGGGCAAGAGAGCAGCAGGGAGGGTTGCGGAGAGTTGCGGACTGCACCTTTAAACCACGTTGTTAGATCTTGTTTGATCAAAAAAGATTTCAGATGGGGGTTGAGAGTATCAGAACACACATACACACAGCTCTATGCCTGAATTTTTTTTATCTTCGTGTGTGGAATCTGTAACAGATAAAACAATCACTTCAGATTAAAAACAATAAACATGATTGTCTCCTTTTTTATCTTCAAAGGTTCTGACTGATTAAAGTGCGAGTTTTGGTGTATTCACTGTGTAACACAGTAAATCCAGGTGTGTGTGTGTGTGGGGCACTGTGTGGGGCTGAGCTGTGAACAGAATCAGAATGAAATGTTCTCACCACAGAGGGAAGGTCCTTTTCTTGTCCCGACCCATCCGGTTTCGGTTGATGGTGGTGGAGCACGGCACAGCGTCGAGATGGTGTGAGCTGTTGGGCAGCGTGGGCACCCACTGGCTGCTCCGCTTCGCTTTTTGTTCCCTTTGAACAAATCACAATGGCCAGTGTTCAGTCACGACAGTACATTTACAAACACTTTGAGATACACATCATTCTTTCCATCTTTCTACAAGCTGGAAATGGAAAAGAAATAATTCATTGGCATTTCCAAGCATGCCTGTGTGAAAAGCTTAGTGTATCTCTATCGTTCTCATCTCTTCTTGCATGAGGAAGCCCCAATTGTGAGTGAAAGAATATTCAGACCAATAACAGCTATTATCAGTGCTGTAGAATGAATCCAGGTGAGTGCATTCACATGAACACGGAGAAAAGAGTGAGTGTAAGGAGTGTATGAAACCTGACACAAGTGCAACGGTGTTACCTGAGGAATGCTGGGGGTTCTGTGCTGATCGACACTGCCTTGTATTTCTCATCATTTCCCTCAAAGATCTCCTCACACTCCGAGGCCTTTAGTAGCGTGACACTGGTGGCTTCATATCGACGGATGACAAAAAAGGACAGAGGCAAATTAACAATGTTCCCATGTAAAGTATGCAATCACATAATACTGTAGAAATTACTGCCAATTTCCAGTTACTTCCAATAAATAATTCCCATAAAAAGTTAATAATATTTTTGACTATTTCCAAAAGTCCTGAGCTTAAGTTCCCGTTGCTTGACAGATAGTTTCCGCCCCTTTGTAACCCTGGTGATATAAATCCAGGCAGCTATCATCAGCAGCTCAGGTCATTAAACTACTTCCATCAATGTTTGTCATACTAACCATGTGATGAAGCTACAATCTTCTTCCTCTCCTCCACAGAGGCCAGCCTTCGCCACAGGGATGGATATCTTTTATAAAGGGAGCCTCTGAACATCCGCAGGTAGTTTCCAACCTGAACAGCACAGGGACACTTTCATCATATACTACACATATACAATTAAGACAAAAAAACTAACAAAACAACACAAGAATCAATCCCACACATACGCACTAATAATAATGTTTCATTAAATAAATGTTTTAACTTAACTATTTGTCTGTGGTTCATGTATCAATATTGTTTTGCTATAGAGGAGTAGATAGTTTGACAAGAATTCACACCCTGAGCCATTATGAACTATTAATAACTGCTAAACAGTAGGGCTGAACGATTACCGGTACTTGCATTTGCAATATTATCGCAATATCATAAAATGCAATTTTTTTTCCTTGTCCTGTCTTGTACTGCCCTGCTAAGTTCAGAGAGTGTTTAAGAAGTGCAGTCCACATGTTTCATGAAACGTGAAGTTAGTTAGATATGTTGAAGAGCTAAAGCCACAGATTTGTTTGCTTTATTTTTGTAATGTTCTTTAAAATTTATATTTTTTTTAAGTTTAAACAAAAAATCTGAAACTGTTTATTATGAAACAGATTGATTTATTGCTTGTGTTCATTGAAAAATAATCGCATATTAAATCGCAATCGCAATATCAACAACAAAAAAAAAATCGCAATTAGATTATTTTCCAAAATTGTTCAGCCCTACTAAACAGCATTATTTTTCTTCTACAGAAGTGGCACCCAAATATACATCAAAATTCATTATAAAACTTACTAAACCCTCTACAACACACATCATTGCTGAACCTATAAGTATTCTTAACTGAGCTTTAATAAAGACTGCATATTACACCTGAACAACAATACTTCTACTGACAGTTAAAATAAATATCTGTTTGTTCATCATGGCTGCTACCACTGGTTGGATCCTTCAGGCCACAGGTAATCATGCTGTTCTAAGTTTTAAAGTATGTTAATAACATTACCTAAGCAGCTCTTTTAAGGAATCTGTTACAGTGTCAATACCCAGTGCAAGTACGCTTCATATGGAGTTGCAGAAAAGTTAAGTTATCCAAGATGAACATCTGTCTTTATCTGAAAACATTCATGGGAAGCGTATGTCTAAGAAAAAAAATACTCTGGGAGTTCACAAGTCCTGAGGATGTGGAAGACGTCCACCACCAGATTGGAATGTATGTTATCGGGTCTTCTGCTGATTGGATCTGGCATTTTCCTGAATTATCGCAAAATTGGATTACTTTGGCAGCACTATTGGAAGCCGCAGTTAACGAAGAAAGGAGCCAAACTCTCCGAACTCTCTCAGATGGATTCCACCGTGGAACTTTAAGAGGAGGATAATTTGTCTCACAGGATATGGCCACACTATTGGATTACTTATCGAACTGACCAGGAACAGTAGGGCTGGCAGCCATGTTATGGCTAGCCCGTCTCAAAACACCTTCTCTATTCTCATTAGGTTCCCCCGAGTGAACAGCCCGTGGTCTGTTTTCTTCTCTCCAAACTCTCCAAGGACGGAATGTTGATAAGACGCTCTGACTTTACCCTCACTTTTCATGTACACCTGGACCCGGCTCTGCCGTCGAACTCTTGAGGTCATCTCTACATGAGAGTCAGCAGCAGAGTCTGAGTAAATAGGCTTATCTCAACGAACACTTTCACTCCCCCTACATCACTTCATATCCTGTCTTTGTCACCGTCTCCTCTGGCTCCAACCCTCCTCCCTCCCAGCGGTTGGGCAGTAGGAGGCGCGCCATAAGGGCAGCCCCACACTGTGGCTGACCTGCGAACTACCCACCCCATTCCTCGTGCTAACGTGCTGTTGTATTGAATTATATGTTGTGTTTACGTTGCAATGTTTGCTGAAGAGTTTTTTCATGATCCCAAACTCCGCCCCTCTCTACAAGGGCCTAGTTTGGTTTTTGCCTTTTTTTTAATCTCTTCTTTTTACCCATTGTTTCATATTTCTCATCTAAGAAACGGAGCGCTGCTCTTGCTGGCTGCTCCCCAGTACTCCCGTACCTTTTCCCCATGTGATATGTTATTGTCTTTCATGTTTCTTGGTCGTAATGTAACTGAAACTGAATTTCCCCTCGGGGATTAATAAAGTATAATCAATTCAATCAATTCCATTCAATTTTATTTCAGAACTAAAAGCACCAAAATAAAAATAAAGAAACGCACAGGCACCTAGATTTAATCTGAAGGGTTTCATCATGGTGTATGTATGTATGTATGTATATATATATATATATATACATATATATATATATAAACCTCTAATTACTGACATTGCAGTCAAAGTACACTCTTTAAGTATCTTTATGCAAAACATAATTTGAACAGTATTAAATTTAGAAAATATTAAATAAAATAAGTGCATGTCATCTGTGGATCTGATCTACATGAAGTTCTATGTGTAGTGGAAATCCTGAACCAACTCATCACTGTAATCAGATAAAATTTATAAATAATCATCACATCATATACAATGCTTTAGGTCAGTTCTTGAGGGCCACAAATACAGCAGATTGTAGATGCTCCACCCTTTCTGTATGTGATGAAGTGCCATAATGAAGCTGTAGAAAAAGTCTGCTAACGAGCCTTTCAGCTGAGATTGGTGGTCCAATAAGAAGCTTTAGGTGCATCAGTGGCGTTCTGCTGCCATCTGCTGTTCAGTACTTGACTTTGGATTTATGTTAAGGGGCAGTATTATGAAAAAGGCACTTATATAATGATTTTGCTACAGTGCTATACATTCCTTTAGCCTCATTCAAAGGGCCAAAGTTGAAAAAGTTCTGTTTCCTCCCTCCCTAGTTATTCCACATTTTGTAAAAAGTCAGCTCCAAATGGGCGAGTTGGATTTTTCGTTGTGACGTCACAATGCAGAAACTCCTCCTCCTGACAATCCTGGCACCTCCTACCCTATTATAATGTGAGAATGTGAGCTCCTCCCTCTCAAGCTACTTCACAGGTAAAAGAAACATAGCAAAGACAGGTTGATATTACAGTTAATATCTTTAAGTTCAGTATACAATCAAGTATATAAATCAACCGAAGAGCGTTCACTAATGCTGAACGATTAACCTTAATCGCATTGATATTGAGGTTTTCACTATTGTGATAAACTAACGTCAGATCAGTTTTTTTTCTTCCGCCTCCATCATTTGAGTGATATATATGTTTGTAAATCAGAATTGCCGAGAACCGCCTTCCTGACTGCTGGCCAATTAGAGATGGTTACAGGACACAAGCTTGTATGCACTGCAGCGAGTCTCAGTGAGAGCACTAACAACTACATTAGGGCTTTTGGGATCAACGTGTCTAAAGTTAAGCCCAGTACGAGTTTTATCCCACATCCCAAGGCATGCCAGTTCATTGTAGACCAGTGTATGTGCATAAACCGCTACTGCAAACCCAGGCACCACCCCGGGCCCGCAGATGCAGCCAGACCAGCAGAAAGAGTGGGGGCCAAGGAGCCCCAGGCCACCACCCCACGGCCGAGCAGCCCCCAGATGCCCCAGAGATCCAAGGCCAAGAAGCCGCCACCGTCCCCCACATACACATTCGAGAAAGCCCCAAGGCCCCCCACCAGCATCCCGTCCCATGTAAGCCCCAAAATAAATATTGGCCATTATTTTTGCTGCTGTAAACACCAGAAAAGTGCAGGGAAGTCACTTTGTTAGATTATTTATTGGCAAACACAAGAAATCATGATGAGAATGAAGTAGAAACACTTTTAAGCGTCCATCTTCAGGACTCTACATCCCACAATGCAATGCATGACATTTTTTTCCAACAATGTCAATAAGAGTGCTGAAATTATAGTAAATTATCTTCGATTTATTGGTCAATGAGGAATACACTAAGTCTTTATATGGTTTAAACATAAAATCGTTTCCAGCAGCTTTAATAATTAACATTTGTTCTCTTTGTGATTTTAACGAGACAATTTTGGCCCACAAACCACACGTTTGACACTGCTACCTTAAACGATATGCTGCTAATGCTTCCTACCACATACCTTCAGAGGTCTGCAATAAATTATACTATTTTACACTTTTATTTGGCACTTAATCTCTAGAATATAGTGCTTTCAGTGACCACTGCTTGGATAGATAGCGTTACTAAGGCTGCAACAGTGATGGACACATTAACAATGAGTCTGACTTTACACTCAGTGAACAAAGTCGGCTTTTAATGTTCTGTAGATCCAATCGGTATCATCCGGTCTGTTTGGTCAGCCTTAGTGCTGTTTGCTGGATCACTCAATTCCATGCAAACTGTTTCTTTGTTCAGAAAATTACCGGAGAAGCTAACAAGCTGAGCTAGCTTGCTAAACAATAAGAAACAACCGAGGGCCTGATAAGGAAAAACTCGATAAATTACAATGTACATACCTCTGATCCCACCATGTAAAAGTCCCCATCTTCTTCTAGTTGAAACTTAACCGGCTTCTGTCCAAACGTTTTGCTTAGAGCCAGCTGCATCTTTCTTCACTAGTTAGCCTGAAGCTAGCTGTGAGTGAGCAGAGGTGATGCTCGCTGTGAGAAAGCTGCTGCTCGCTTCTTTATTAGTATGCGTTGATAAATGGAGCTTTTCAACATTTATCAGCTTAGTGAAGACACTACCTCGCTACAAACACAACACAGCGTTACATTACCGTAAAACGGGGGAAAATTAAGAACTCTTATTTTTGTGTTTAATTATTTTTCTCCGGTGCACGTTGACGCCTCTTGTGGTAAAGACTGGAACGACCATAATTTCATGAAAGTGTCTGGAGGTACGTTAAACGTAGCCACCGCTATGGTGAGTTCGATTCCCACTGTTGACAAATCATTTTTTTTCATTTTAACTAATTTAACACGGCAAATTGCACCTTTAAAAATACATATCCGACAAAAACAAACATTTTAGGGTTAATGCTAAAAGGGGTAGCTAAAAATAAATATGAGCTAAAATACAAATGACGGAACTTTAAGTCACATGGTGCACCAATCACGTGACCTAAACTGGCCAATGAGGGGCGCTACATATCCATAGAGTTGCAGTGTACGGATCCGTTTAAGTACCTGTAGCCACGGCCTAATTTCATTGCTAGCTACATTTGAAGGATGAATATTTGAAATGGTAAAATACCCAGCTATTTAATGTCCAAGTTTTAAATTGAAATATAAAACTGTTTTATTTGGTTTGAAAGAAGCAAGTTTAATTTGAATATTTTCTAAATGCATTTTGCTCCAGTCAACAGTGATAAGGTATTTCTTAAGGATTTTGTGTTGTGACTTCAAGTTTGTTTGTAGAACAATTTCATATCCATCAATTTTATGAAATGAAATTGTTTAATAGTGTTTTGGTAAGGGAGCTAATCAACTCTTCATTTTCTGTTGAGCTCTTCATTGTTTTGATGTTTCTCTATTGTTGAGATTGATTGAAGTAAATTATTAAACTTAAAAGATCAACATTTATTCATCAGTTTGTGATTTTACGATAATCAACTGTAATGCTACAAAAACAATGTGCAATACTTGTGATAGATATATCCAGCAATGCATTACCTATTATATTGCAAAGTAAATCACCAAACCTTCCCTTTCCTCCAACAAATCATAGTGATTTAAAGATGTTGGTCCACAGAAGGTGGATGGAAAGTCAGATCATGATGGGAAAGTACAAAAACAATACATGGTGGGGTCAGGAGGGGCATATGTTTCACTGACATTGTGACCTAAAATGTTAGACATCCATTTTCCAACCTGCTTGCTCCTTTTCAGAGTCGCAGGGCCAGACAGGAATTCTGAAGCATTCATTTTCTCCACACATTTATTTTTTTAAAAAGTGAAATGAAAAAAATGCACCTTCCACTAGGAACAAATTCCTTCCGATCATTTCTCCTGGTGTTATTTTTGCTTTCTTCTGTGTTTGTTTGTTAATCTTCAGTATTTTCCCCAAGATGAAAATGAGCATCACGCAAGCCCAAAGGATCACCTTCCAAAGTTCAAGCTCACAGTTGTGTTCTCTCAAATGTTCTTTACCTGTTTGCCATAACAGTATCAAGAAGAAGTTTTGCAGATGAATAAAGCCCAACACACAACAATAGACAGTTCTCTCCAAAGCAGTTCGGCTTGTCTGGTGTTCTTTATCCAGTGCTTAACGCATCGGGTAAAACTAAAAAACAAAGACCATGTTTGTCCCCATCCTCTCTCTGAGGGAAGGTCTTTGGAAGCAGCTAGAGTGACCTCTTTTTAACCATCTAGACGTTGTCCTTCTCCCCAAGCAAATCCTCCTGGCCGCTCCTCTGGCAAAGGGTTGTAGTTGGCATCTTCCTCTGGAATGTCAAACAGCATCTTTCTATGGAAAAACATACCACAGGAGAAGGCTGAGGAAAGCAGCAGCAAAACTGCTCAGAAAACAGACAACTTTGCATGGTGTGTGTTGGATAAGGCCCTATAATTTCCACTCAACGAAATCGCAAAATTAAAACGGAAGTCCTCTGAAAATTGACAGAATATGGATGAAACGTCATCATCGTTAGGCAAACAATGTTTGTTATGTGGAAATGTTTCTAGGAACCGCTCATTCGGTGCAAATATTAATATAAATAAATATTAAAATACTCAAGGAGATCCACACATTTTGTTGGTCACTAATGATATGTCACAAAATTTACTTTGTATATAGTTATCTGAGCAGCTTGCTCATAAGGCTTCTCTGAGATATCAGGAATTGATGAAATATTATGTTAAAGAGGTTTTCAAAGTGTGGGAGAGTGACCTCAGAGATAGTATATACTCGAAAATCCAGCCACAAATTTAGGCATTTTACCCCAGTCACACAAATTGGCCCAGAAATCCTGGAGGGCCTGATTTATCTACGTTATTATTAGTAAAGTTGTTTTCTTTGTTAGTAAAAATACAAACAATTTTTTTATGAGTAAAAAAAAAAAAATCAATAAAAATGAAATCCCAAACCAGCAATGTGGTTCATTATTAATGGACAGAAACTGGACATGAACATAGTTTGAAGGAATTTTCACGGTTTTGAACCTAACTGTAAAGTGTCTTTAAGTTCTATAACATTATTTCTGACGTAACGTTGTGCTTTTTATCAAAAACTCCATGAGATCTTTTGGTAACTCTCCTGAATGAAAAGCAGAATAAGTTAAGCCAACCCTTTAGTCTGGTCACAAGCAAGCTAGCGTCACAGAATAAATATCCATGGCAACAAATGCGTTTTCTCTTTGATAAAACAACTGTCCAGGTACATCCTGAATGAGTTCATCAGGATTGGCCATGTAAAATACCTTATCTAGATTTAGTGAAACACCTCCCAGACCCTTAATAAACCAGTTCTAATGAAGCCCGTTCTCTGAAAATTAACACAATTTAGCTGTTCGTGAAATTGAATAGTGTACAGTCCAGAACGTTTGTTTACCAAAATGAAAAGAGAGCAGCTACTCACATTATAGATGGGGTTCTGAGCCATCTCCCACCACCTGGCTGATTGGGAAAAACATCTTCCAGGAAGTAGTACACATGGCCAACAGCGATTCCTTATGCAAAGAAGAGCGCCTTTTAAACTTAGTTTCCATTTCACAGATTCTTTCAGTTCAATTTGGCTATTTACCTAATAAATCCACAATGATGGAGTTGCCCAGCAGTAGAGAAAATCCCATTAGCACCCAGGGCAGGAAGGGCGCCTGGAAATTAAGCAGGCCGAAAAAGTTCATGCGGACATTTGGGTTCCGTCGACTCCACACGTACACCAGCATGATGGTGAAGGCCTGACCCAGGAACACCAGGCTGACAAACGTGCCAAATATCTAGTTTCACGTTAAAGACCAACACAAGCTCCTGGACCACAGAAACACTGCTCCAAATGATGCTGCGATACCAAGGCTTTTCACAGACAGCAAGTAGATGAGAGGATGATACAACACTTATCAAACTATCAGAGGATTCCCTTGTTAGCAGCAGTAATGGCCCTGCTAACTCGAGCAGCAAATTTAAATGACTTCCTTAACTTTTCCCTGAGGGTTGATCACAACCGTCTAATTTATTCATTATTTTTTCTATTTCATTGTAGAATACGCTTATGTTCATGTTAAACTCCTGTTTATTTTGCACTTTAAAAATACAGTGTTTTTTTTAATTATTTAATTCATTGAGGTTATTTTTTGGGGATTCTAATTTATTTTATTTCATTGTTATTCAATTGTAGAATATAATAATGTTTAAAGGTTAAAATTTCTGTAACTCATCTGTATATATATTTATAGATTATGTTCAAATTCATATTATTTTAAACTGCATTAATAAAAACAAATCCTCATGTAACATTTAAGTAAAAAACATTTAATGTAAAAAGTTAAAGGGGACATATCATGGTTTTAAATCCTTCCTTTTTACATATAAATCATACAGTTGTGGTCTATATAAAGCGGAACTGCAATGCTTGGGTCTGAATTCCTCAGTATTATAGCTCCACAGGCCCCTTTTCTACCCCTTTTCTGATGTGCTTCTGAGAGCAACTCGTTTTGGTGCGGTCTCTTTAAATGCAAATGAGACACTCCATACCCCGCCCCCTCTTCAGGTGACACTCGGTTCAACTCCACCCTGCTCGGCCATTTTTGTAGTTTGATAGAAGAGATACGGCTATGTAGCGGCGCATAAACTTTTTATTCAGAGGTTATTTACAAAATGTCAACAACAGAAGACTTGTCCATCCAGCCTTACATGTTCGAGCCAGAGTCGGACCCAGCGGAGCGAGATGAAAATGAAGATGATGAACCTGCAGAACCCTAACAAGTGAGCTAACACAAGCACCGAGCTAACGCTAGCGCCGAGCTAACGTCACGAAATGTATTTTAATACAGTCTTTTCAAAGACAAAAACGGCAAAATGAAATGACTAATGAAAACTTTAGGCTTAAATTAAATCACGTAGGCCATATCATCAAGGATCTAAAACGAGCACACAGCGCTAACATATGAAGACGGTGCAAATGCTAACAAAACAATGACAGGGATGTCTTATCACACCTTTTAGCGTTATTTACAGCTTACCAAAGTGCTCTGTTCGTCGTCTCCAAAGATAGAAGGAATTGAACCCTCAATCAGACAAAGTCTTTCGGCAAATCCTTCTTTATACTGGCGGAGGTTGCAGAAGCAGTCATCCTTGAAGTGCTTCGCGCACACAAAAATGACCTTACCCACAGATGTGGGTACATTTCCGTGAAAAATAAAACTCAACCAGGCACTTTGAAAAGGTTCTGATGCTGGGAGACGGTGTAATGAAGCGTGTGGGTTACTACATCCAACAACCGAACATTTTGACTTATCCTCTCGTAACTTCGGCATCCTTGAGCTTGGACTACAAAATAAAAGCGAGAAATAAAAATGGCGGATTGCTCGAAGTGTTGGACCTGGAGTCGATGTCCTAATTTGGTAGTTCCGCTGCAAATACTGTGATGTAATAGTTCAAAAAACGTAATAGAGAATAGAAAAATCGAAACAGATTGAAAAATATGAGCAAAACAGAATATAAAG
Organism: Gouania willdenowi; assembly: GCF_900634775.1. Taxonomy (NCBI): domain Eukaryota; kingdom Metazoa; phylum Chordata; class Actinopteri; order Blenniiformes; family Gobiesocidae; genus Gouania; species Gouania willdenowi. Next base: position 10,598,730 of record NC_041055.1, on the reverse strand, counting down.
ATATCTACGGAGCACCTGAAGAGACTAATTTGATTTTTTCTGTACTTCTAAGCACTCTAAATATACAACAAAATGCATTTAAGGGCTAAAAAAGTGGATTTAGCATGATATGTCCCCTTTAAATCTGGCATTATCCACATTATCAAGTCACTGTTCCAGCAACAAATGACAGATGACTTCTCAAATAACCTTATTGGTAAACTGAGCTGTTGTGTTTTCTGGGTTAATTTGCAGAAAGGATACGGTCATCAGGAGCCCACCAAAGAGGAACATGAAGACAAAGTCAGCTGTGCGGCCCCTGAAGGAGCCCTCCTCCAGCATCCGACAGTATCTGTATCTAAGCGAGGATGGTTAAGGAATCCTTTGGACACACGTGGAGCAACTCACTCTGATCAGTGTGGGTTCACTTATACATACACAGTGTCATTCATCACATCTCTAACACACTGCCCTTCAGACAAACAGTACAATATGTGCGCACAAGCACTCACGGACACACACACACGCACTGAGATTAGAAATCAAGAAGGAATTGGATACAGAAAAATCATATTGAAAAGGAAATTGAAACCAACTGGACCAAAAAATAGGAAGTTGGTTATTAGTCGCCATACCTGAAAAAAAAAAAAAACAGCATTTTAAAAAGGAAACACAGCTAAACCTGTCTTAGTACCAGAGAACTTTCAGATTTAAATGCAGTCATAGTATCCTGAATTGCTTGATCCTCATAACACATTAAAAACACACTTCAGATGAAGCTTTGCATTCAATGTCAATCACAGGGTAACACGATCACTATTCAAACCTTAACACATAGTGCAACATTTTAAATGGGATTATGGGCAGAATTGTCAAACTTTCTAGACATTCAGTCCCATTTTAAAGTGAAAAATAGCGTGTAAATACGTAACATTGTCCCAAAACGTACAGGTGAGGCATTTCTGTGCCATGTTGGGGCCTGATCAGAATCAGAAAGGTTTTTATTTGCCAAATACAGTTTAAAACAACACAAGGAATTGAACTTGGCAGTTGGTGCGAAGAATAAAAGACAAAAAACAAACCAGAAACAATAATAAATACAGCTGCGAGCGGAAATAAACGGCCCTCTTCTTCGCCGCATCGCCTTCGCTTCATTATTATTGATTTGTTTAGACAGAAATATATTATCGAGATATATTTTGGCATTTTTGGCAAAAATTCACGGCTCTGCTCTGCAAACACTGTAAATGTTATCAAAAATTAATGGATAGCTTTCGGTGTCCCACTACACCAGATGATCTCCAGTGATTTTGAACCTTGTCAGTGAAACGCCCGAGGAGAAATGCGTTAAAATACAACGTGAGCGAAAATAGCAATTTTCAATTCAAGATTCTGGACTTCCTGTGTTTTTTGGCATGGTCTTAATATGTATTACTTGTCTTGTCATGGTCTACTTCTGCATCAATTTCCATGATTCTATGATTCATTAATTTTTTTGGCAATTCCCATCTTGTAATGCATTTTTGGCGTACTTGGTAAAGCTGGCGCATCAAAGTTTTTACAATTGGAAATAGCCAGAAATTAGAGAGGAGCACAATTTAATTTTGTTTGAATTTTTGTGACCCTTCATAATGGTTCAGTGGGTGAAAAGTAGGTGAGTTGGTTCCGACACCGGGAAAGAAAGAAAGAAAGAAAGAAAGAAAGAAAGAAAGAAAGAGGAAAGAAAGAAAGAACAATATTCCAGCACAATATGTTTCCCCCTTTTTGAGTACCATGAACTATACATTTTTGGAAAGCGCGGGGACATGCCTACGACATGACAAGAGTCCCTGATCACTGACGGGCACATAGCGTTCACATAGGCTCCGCCCCTTCGACTGTAGTATGGCCACTACGAGAGGCCCTTCGCCAGCTCGTGGCACTCGGGCTTAATAATAATGATAAATATGAAGGATAAATAAAGGATTATTAAATGATAAATATATACATATAACAAGTGATAGGATTATAAATAAAGTGAGGGAAAAAAGGGTAAGATTGCTTGGCCTAAATCATGTTGAATATAACCACTGACTGCTAAATAATCAACATGAAAACCTTCTTTCAGCTAAACTGATTCTTCATATCAATGGAGCAACAAAATACTCTGTTTTAATGTTACGCATCGCTCTAGTGATTAAGATCAAAGTGACTCACCTGGTATTTTCTAAGAATCAAATCTGGATTGAAATAAAGCTGAAAAGGTGTGATGATCTCGAGTTGCTGTAAAAGCAGAAAAACATGAATTCAGTTAAGAATGTGAAGAAATCTTGTTCCAAACACAAAGGGAGATGCGGTTCATCGCCCTGACTATCTGTTGAGTATAAAAATAAATCGGTTATTGGTAAGTGGTGATCAAACATCAAACTATAAGGGGTCACAGAAGTAACGACACTGATTTAACTATGCGGCACTCACCATAGCAAAACAAAAACAAAAAAACAATATTAGTGAATTGGAAACATAAAAAATCCTTAAACAGAAACCAATGGCAAAATCTCCTTATAGAATTTATTTCCATGTAAAAGATGTCAGCTCTCAAAAAAAATTAAATAACCTGCTTAGAGGAGTGACTGCCAGCACCACTCTTTACTAACACACTAATCCAACTGTGAACCTGGATCTGCCTGGGCTTATGGGGTGGCCTTGGCCGGGGTGGGAGCCATTTGTTAATCCTACAAAAATACCTTTTCATTAGCGACCTTTTTTTGGTTTCCAACTTAAAGAAGCTCTATAACAAAAGTCATCAAAAACATCACAAAACACAAACAACAAAAAACTTAATTGTGAAAATTGCAATTATTCTTTTGTTATTGTCATTTTTTAATATATTCTTACTTAAATATACACAAATACAGATACAAAAATCACACAAAAACACAATCATTAAATAATTGATATATGGGACACTGAAGATAATTGATATAGTTATAATACAGTGCCTTCATACATTAAAAATGCAGGCTTTCACACTAAAATACTTTATGCAGATCATAACAAAACTGGTTATGTGCTCTATTCATGTCACAGCACAGCTCTTTATCAAAGACACCTGCTACAGAAAAAACATCAAAAAGCTCCACAATATGCCATACATAAAAACAATGTAGACATATAAAACAGTTTATTTTTACGATTTTACTTTTGATTGTTGCTAGGTCAGGACCAGAATTGGACCTCTCTCCTGTAATAAAGAAATATCCAATTTATATCTCCTCTCCAAGGAGGAGATTGCACAAAGATGCTAAAGTATTGTATACTTTAACAAATTAAACTTTCTGCGTGTGTCATTTAAATTGAAAGATACAAATTTTGTAATTATTTTCTATAGGTTTAATTACTGGTAAAACCATGTATTCTGTGCTAAAACACAACATAGTTTGATTCTGTATCTCTATTCACAGCTCATTATCTCTTACGTGAATGTTTACGATTGCTATGGCAATGAATAACGGCTGACGTTAGCAGCCAGATTCGCCCAAGCATCAAAACAAAAACCTATAAAAATCCCAAAGGTTTTAGAACACCACACTCTTTCCAGTTTTTTACTGAAAATTATCAAGTTTACTGTGTCATTGCATTATGAAATGAAAGCAAAGAACAAATAAGCAATTTGAGTTGAAGAAGAAATCACGGAATCCATGAACAATACTGTTCACCTGACGCTCATGAGGGTCTGGTACCACAGTACGTTCCAATTAACACTGCTTTTATGCAGACAGAGGAGGTTGTAAGTAACGGAGAAAAGTTGGAACACCTGTAGGAATTAGTAGCACCACAATTAGGGTGTTCTAAAACTTTTGACCAGTGTGTTATCTGTCAAAAACTGTCACCACAGTGTTTGCTACAACATCTAGGAGCCATTGACTCGCTCTACAGTAGGTTTGGGGGACAAATCCAGCCCACACGAGAAAGTGAAAATTACTTTAAAGAAATGTAAATGACCAAGGTGTTAACTTTTTTTCAAGAAATTTGATCTCCTAACATGACATACATCAAAGCAACCACCTCTGAGGAAGACTAGTAGTTGATAGTCGAAACATGTCAGGAGATAGAATGTCCTAGAATAAAGTTGTCTGAATAAACGAAACCTTAAAGGTTCTATATTAGGGATGAAAAAATTATCCCAATAATTTCTGGTATTTATCACGATAACGACAAAAATCACAATAAATAAAAAAAATTCACAACTTAGTGTAAACAGGTTCCTTACAAACACAAATAAATGTTAATACATCAACATGAGACACATTTAAAAAGGCTACAATACCTGCTGAATCAAAGAGTTCATGAGCCGATATTTTATGAAATATATTTGTGCATGTGGATTACTAGTAGTGTTAATGTATGTGATTCATTTATTTCCTCATTTGAAATAAAATTATTTTCTAAAAAAAAGCACATGAAAAGTACAAATAACTCCATTAGTGTTTTTACTGATGCTGAATTTTGTAATGAGTTACATAAAGTTATGATTGATAAATAACTGATTTCCTATAATTAAACCAGATCAAGCTGATGATTTAATCATTCAGTATATTTACGTGTAGTAATATCAATAGTTAAATTAGTCTAATGGGACCAGCTTTGTCTGTGAACGCGTGAAATATAATTAAAAAATATTGCGTTTCACAAATTTGGACAGATGAATAGTGACATTATTATTTATGCTAGCATTTATTTTACACGTTTGACATATTTAGCTTTATATGGACTGGTTAGCATTAGCTCTGTGTGTCGGTGTGTTAGCTTAGCATAGTTAGCTTTAGTTGAGTTTCCAGTTCATAATCGTTGCTACAGGTTCATCTCTGTTCCCGTGTTTGTGGGAACTTTGGGTGGATCTGACGGAGGAACTTGGACTGGTTCACTTTGTTGGATGGTTATCTGGTTTTAACCAAGTAGCGGTCCATGATGTATCGTAGCTCTGCAGCTTCAGGTAGCTGTAACGAACACCGTAGGTGTGTGTGAGGGCTGAGGGGCGGTAGTGCACACCGTGCAGGCTCCGCTGACGTGAATAGCGCTCTGCTCCAGAGAATACTAAGTTGTTGGCAACAAACTTGTGGGCAGTTTTGGCCGATGGAACAAGGTTTTTTAGGGGCCTTCTTGGCTAAATTGAGAAACAAATGGCCCGTGGTCCTCGCTAATTTCCGACATGGGAATTTATTGTTTATATCGTGGGATGAGAAATTCTTACCGGTGAGAATGTTTTTGACGATAAATCATAAACGATAAAATATCGCACATTCCTATCCTATATCATGACATGCAAATCAACTTGTTTGAGCTTTTAACCTTGTTACTAGGGATGTAACGATTAATCGTAAGGCAGTTAAAAATCGATTTATAGGTATCACGGTTGATATCGATTTTCTGAAAATTGAATCGCAGTACTTTTTGTAACCAGCAGAGGGCGCTATCCACAAGTGTAGGCGGCGGGCGGAGTCTGCTAATCCTTTCTTTCTGGCTGCCTTCTACTCTTAAATATGTTAATAAATGATTCATTACCCCTTTAGCACCGAAAGAATATCTGTAATATTACTTGAATATCTGTAAAAGTCACGTTTTTCTATTAGCTCTGTCTGCTAGCAAAGCTTCTCTTCTTCACTGCAAGATATCTGCATGCCAACCGACCACTGGGTTACCAGCGCCCTCTGCTGGTCCAAACAAATATGACGTAAATCAGTGTAATCACGTTTTTTTTTATTTTTAAAGTCCAATTGTTAAGGCACAAAATACATTTTCAGTTGCATTTTTAAAAGAAAAAGAACTATTATGCAGTTTTGCATTGTTTATTTTAGAACCAGAATTTAAATTAATAGGCTTCATTTTCATTTGTATTATTCCTTTATTTATTTCATTCAAGATTTATTTTTAGTTAAATTGCATTGTTTTAAACTGTTTATCAAGGAATTCTTTTGACAATGAAAAATAAAAGGAAAATAGTACAGCATTTTCTAGTTTTTTTTCCCCAAAAAAAAATTTGTCTACAGTCCCATTTTGTAAAATAAATCGTGAGAGAATCGTATCGTGAACCCAGTATCGTGAATCGAATCGTATCGGGAGTTGAGTGAATCGTTACATCCCTACTTGTTACAATGTTAATTCCTTATCAAAAACACCCCCAAAGTATTATAGGGATTCCTTCCTGCATCTCTGAAAAATACCTAATAATCCTGCTCTCTGAGCTGCTGCTCTGCCCTCTTCTGAAAAACGAGTGTTTCAAATTCTAGTGACGTCACTAGAATTATGAATCATCCCCTCCAGGAAGTGCCTGCTGCTGGTGCCGCTCCTCCTGCCAGAGGAACATCTGTTTGGATGGTCATTGTCCTTTCCTATACAGTCTGCACAGGGAAAAGAAACAGTTTTTGATTTTGTACCAAACGATAATGTCTGGTAACCGAAAATGTGTGTTCGACTGCGAAAGTCCTCGGAATTTGTTCAAACTTCCTAAAGAAGAGTCTACTCGTCAGAAGTGGTTGGAATTTATCTCTGGGAGCACGCAACACACCATCCAGCATCCGTTAGTCTGTGACCGTCACTTTACAGAGGACAGCTTGGTGAACCATGGCCAGTTCCAAAGTGGATTGTCCAGTGAATTGCATCTTCAAACCAGAGCGATTCCCACATTAAAACCCACTGATGGAGAGGCCACAGCCGTAAGTAAAATAAACCTCTAGCCAAATGTTAGCCATTCTCACTTCTTTGTCTTTATATTTGAAAAACATTGTCTGAAACTGTTTACAAAGTTTGGTGGGCGTGCCTGTTGCCCATGTCTGCCAGGGCTCTAGGGCTACGTCATGAAATGGGAAGCACTCACATGGGGAGAGGCGATGCTCCTAGAAACTGTGCGTCTCAACTTCAGGGTTGAAAGAAAATAAGTCATATTTCTTAATAAATTAGTATTTTATTTTGCAAAATGTAAAATATTACCCATATGTGGCTGTATTTGATTTTGGAAGGTCTTAATATAGCATGATATAGGACTTTTAACATATATTTTTTTAAAAAAAGAAGACAAAATAAACTTGCTGGAATTAAATCAGTTATCGATCTCAGCTCCTCCAAATACACAACTCTTTTCCCTGGATCACAGATTTCCCTCATGCTTCTTTCAGATGATGGAAGTCAATTTTCATCTTAAATTGTTACAAGATAGGTAAATGTTTTCAAAATCCTGCAATTGTCCTTAAATCATTACACAATTCACACAGTAAATTTGAGAAAAAACATGTCACAAAATAAAGGAAATGTAAGTAAAGATCTAAAAGATCCTACATGGACTGATATCTGTCACTTATTGCTTAAATATTTTTGGTGCCTTACACACTTTTCAAATAACCAAGTGCAAACTAGGTTTTCTATCCTATAATCTTACCCTTTGACTCCAAAGTCAAACTGGTCCGTATTCGTCCTTTTAAACTAAATGAGTTTAACACTCCTGCTTTACAACTTCTAGCTCATTAGTAGACCACTAGCAACCAAATGCACGAACGTCAGCCATTTAAAACGCACAGCATTTGAAGCGGAACACGGGCTAAAGACACCTGGCATTAACACCGCTTACAGTGTTGAGTTGTTGGTTCATATACTGCAGGTCTACCACAGCTTTAACACGTTAACACCGTATCGTTTTCCTACAGCTTGATGGAGCTAACGGCCAGCAGTGCTAGCACCACAGTATCGGGCACGGTATTAAACAATAAACCAATAACTAAACATTTGGTTATTCGACACAGCAAACAGTAAAAAAAAAAAATGGTTCAACTCTTACCACTGCAGCGGTTGTAAGTACACATGCCGTGGTGTAAGCTCTGGTAACAACCGGTATCTGTAAATACTCCTGTTGTAGAGTTTGATAAGCCATTTTGGAAAGCCTACTGAGAGCTTCCGGCACCTTCCTGACACGTCAGCCCTGACACGTCACTACGCAAATTACGCAGTACAGTCCACGTGGGCCAATCCAAGGACATAAACATGACTTCTCATTGGCTGTAGTTTCATTGACGTGAACCTATCAGGGCGTTAGAAGGAATTCTTCCTTTTTGAATATGATATGCAGTTCACGGCCTCACAGACGTATGCTGCCCCCTATTGTTGTGGAGTTTAACCATTCACAGTGTCTATTTTTTGCCTCTTTTTTTTTTTAGCTTTCTTTCTGATTTATATTTCTGTTTTCATCACTGTATTGTTATTGTTACTTTATCTTGTCTGTTAAGTGTCTCGAAAAGCACTTATGAATAAAATGTATTGTTATTATCATTATTAGTTTGTGTGTAGACGTTACAAAAGTTGATCGATCGATCTGTGTTTTTGCTCTTGCATTGTGAGCCCAGTCTTGCAGTAGTCCCTACTAAGTTAAAATGTTAACACACACAGTAACACACATATTATAATTTGTTTTAAAAATGTGTTCATCTTTTGGTTCTTTTTCTGCAAGACTCAATAAAATGATTTGATTCTAATAATTATTACTTACTTTTCACACAGACTGGGATCTTTAACAAGAACTGCATAAACAAACAAACAAATACAGATAGCACATACACGTCGCAGCGATGTCGGCCTTTGAAGGGAACGTCGGCAGGCAGATTCTAGTTGCAGCAATGGCAACTTAAAAGAGCAAGGGCACTTTGATTTCTTTATACATTTTAGTTGCTTTTTTGGTATGTTGTTTGATTAATTTAAGGGACTTGAATTAGGCAGTGAGAGTATTTCCATTTACAAGTATGAATGAAATATTTACCCATTAAAATAACAACATTTATAACATCAGAGATATGTGAGTCCAAATTTACCATGAAATAAATGATGTCTTTGGATGAAAAGGGTGGTACATTGATTTTTAGAGAGAGCCAGCAGTGAATGTCAGTCCAAAAAACATTTGTCTTTACACAACTAAAAAAATAAATGCTCATTTGTTTCTCTGGAGGATGAGTGAAGGATACAGTGTCAAAATTGAATCTTTTATGCACAAAATCACGAACAGGGTATATGCCAGAAATGATCTTAAAATGTGTTTCTTTGACTTTTGAGGCAATAGGGTAAGATAAGTAAAAAGAAAACAAAGGTTTGTGTTTAAATAAGTGTTCTAGGTCATGTCTACTGTGTGTCCGCAGAGCATCGCAGATCAATGAAACAGGATAATGTGAGCCCAGAGACTGTGGAGCATGTTCTCCTTTGATGTAATAGATACTCAAGACAAATTCTGCTGCAAGATTTACACCATCAGGGGATGGAGATTAATACGGTGGCTGAGAAGTGCAAAACACATTTACAAATTATTTTAACACTTTTGCAAATGCCACAACAAATTTACAATTTTTAAAACAAATATACATACCCACTGAGTAATAGACGGATGTTAGATGTCTAGTTATATTTTAGACCTAATTTCAACCGTCTAGATTCTGCCTATTTTCAGACAAAACTTAGACATTGCACTTTAATCCATTATCTCATAACTATTTATTAGTCTAATCTAGTCTACATTTAGACGTCTAAAAAAATTTCATTTCTATACCCCTGGTAGACCAATTTTAGACTGGACGTCTAACGAACATTTAGATGTATATTAGATGTATAATAGAACTAAAATTGCTCAGTGGGTAATTATATAAAAAAAAAGTGTTGCCGTAATTTGTAAATTTGTTGTGGTCATTTGTTAATTTGTTTGCGATCATTTGTAAATGTGTTGTGGTCATTTGTAAATGTGTTGTGGTCATTTGTAAATGTGTTGTGGTCATTTGTGTTGTGGTTGTTAATGTGTTGTGTGGAAATCACAACGGAAATGGGGTGATTATTTTCAAAATAAAATACTCCGTGTTCAAGGCAGTAATTCCATCCATTGACGGAGGTTAAACCCTGTCAGACGAAAACAACGACCATCTTGGTTGGCCCGAAAACCAAGCACATATTTGGACTCGGGAGGACCAGACCTTTCCATTAATACCACGTTTGTTTGGCCTGATCCGAGCACTTTTAAAATTGTATGTCGCATATAAATTATATCAGAATCAGAATTCCTTTATTAACCCCAGGGGGAATTTGCTTTTGTTACAGCCACAGAACAAATCACAAATAAAAGTATAAAAACGTTAACAAAGACAAAAGAAAGAATAAACAATAAATAAGTGTATAATTAAGTAAGACTGTTAAAAATAGGGAACACATGCATTACAGTAGTAGAAAAAAAAGTATGATAAATAATAATAAAAATAATAATAATAATAATAATAATAATAATAATAATAATAATAATAATAATAATAATAATAATAATAATAATTATAATAATAATAATATACAAATATATACCAATATGATTCAGATATTTACAAAAATAATACAAATATACAAATGTGATTTAGATATGTACAACAATCAAGATGTGAAGTTACAGAGATGAATTATACAGTTTGATCGACACAGGCAGGAATGATTTCCTGTGGCGTTCTGTGGAGCACCGTGGTTGGATCAGCCTGGTGCTGAAGGTGCTTCTGTGACTGACCAGCATATCATGGAGTGGGTGGGACACATTGACCAAGATGGATTTCACCTTGGACAGGCTCCTCCTCTCTGTCACCACTGTCAGAGAGTCCAGTTTAATCCCCACAACGTCACTGGCCCTGCGGATGAGTCTGTTGAGTCTTTTGGCGTCTGCACTTATCCACGGTTGAATCACATATTGCTTGATTACACCTGGATTAGCTGGATCTTCTGAGTCCTTGCTGCAACAGATACACAGCAAAACCAGAGGCGATGGGGATTGGAGGACAGCACCTGTTGTGCTGTAGAATGCACCTCTGCCGTGAATTGCACCCCCTTCGCGGGAGCACACATACACTCTCCTGGATTTCCGCTGGATGTAACTGTAGCGCAATCTGCTGTCCTTCAATCCCCAGTGGCTACTACGATGAGCAGAGTAAACTGATTGACACGCAAGTCCACAAAACAACAGAAATGCACAAAAATATACAAAATGTCTCCAATGCAATTGGAGTCATTGGCATTGGAGTGACCTACATGGCCACCTACATGGCCATATAGGTGGCCATGTAGGTGCCACCTACATGGCACCAGTTGGTCACTACATCATAGTACAAGGCTGATATTCATGGGACATGAATATCCTAGCAACCCCTGTTGAAAAACACAACTGACGTACATAGGCGTCAATGGCATTGAATGATTTAAATGCCAACATCTCGGCAACATCTATCTATAAAGCAAGGGAGCTCTGTCTGTCTGCGTGTTCCTCAAATATCTCTGCAAATGGCTCAGATTGACCTGAGACTTTCAGCATGGCTGCTGCTTGGTTCAAAGGTGTGCAACATCGGATTTGGTTGGATTGCAATGATACCGTTCATAAATTATTTCATAAAATTGTCCACCGGTCACTTGCGCGCCAGAGCCAATCGCTGCACGCCGCACCACGTGCTGCAGAGTAAAGAGCTCACATACAGCTATTTGTGTGAGTGTGTGTCTAGTGAACGTTGGGGCGCGCCATGATTTAACTTTTATTCTGAATTAAAGTGGAATTAAAGCTCCCATGTAAATGTGAGTGTCTCAAAGTGTTTCTTTAGGCATAACTTCATACTTTTTCCCAATTTATTCATTTAGATATATGAAAACACAATAGTTATCACTCTACACATTTCACAACAAACCTAAATGTCCCTGACGTCCCACCTTCAAACACAACCTCATTTGGCCATCTATGAAATCACGACTTAACCTCCCACTTTTTTATAGCAATACATACTTCCTACGGGCACTGCACTAGTATTGCCAGTGTGTAAACGCTCTCCCTGCAACATCGTGGTGATAAAAGTCGGCGCAGCATTTCTATGCTGTCTGGGAACAAACAAACAAACAAACACATACTTTAAGTAAATCCAGTAACACAAGCACTACTTTAATAAAAAATTAAAAGATTTAAATGATATGAAAGACTGCAGTTTTATCATTTTTGTTGTTTTCATCAGAGTTTAACTCCACCCACAGTACTGTTGTGTCTCTAAAAAGACCCTCATCTGCATTGTTTAATAAAAGTAAATGTAACTGCATGCAAAATAGCATACAGCTTCTGTCAGCCTGCCCGAGGGCATCGGCTGCAAGTGATTTTTTATATTTTTTTACCACTGAAATGTTTTAAGTTTGTGCTTTGTAAGGAAGCCCATTCCAGTAAAAAAAACTAATAAATAAACTAGGAAAAGTAAAATAATAAATCTAAGTCATAATTATGATATAGTATAAATATATATATATATAAATGACTTCATTTTTTATATATTAAGTCATTTGTTTTATTAACTTACAGTATTACTTTTTAATTGTGTGATTACAAAAGAAAAAAAATTGCACTTAGATACGTTTTGTGCTGCTCTTAGGTTTGTTTTGTGATTTGTCTTTTAATTGTAGAAGGGAAAGGTAAAAGGGACAAAGTGGGAGGTATTGTATGTGTGTTTGTGTATATACTGTCCAGTCCCAGTGTGACTCAGAGATGAGCAGGATCAGAGCACGAAGCAGCCGTAGAGGTGAGTTCAGACCAGTTCCACAGAGACTGTCCCAGTCAGTTACTGTGTGTGTGCGTGTGTGTGTGTGTGTGTGTGTGTGTGTGTGTGTGTGTGTGTGTGTGTGTGTGTGTGTGTGTGTGTGTGTGTGTGATAGGTCGGGAGCGTGCAGAGGGAAGTGTGCCATTGGATCTCAGCAGAGGTAATGACTTTGCAACTTTATTTCAAAGATGACTGGGCTCAAAGTGCCCCCAAACTGTTTGTAAAGTGTAAAGATGTCCCCAAAATGTATCAATGTGTAATTAAGATAGTAACGATTGATAATGTTGACTACAAAAATCTGCTTCGATGCATCGTTTAATGTTGCAAATTCATGATGCTTCATATTTTCTGCAGTACCATACATGAACTTCTGGGCGCAGTGTCGCTTCACCATTTACATTTTGAAGAAGAATTACGCAAACAGAAGAAGAACCAATCTAAAGTCTCAAAGTTTGGGACCATTTCACTGAAAACATATACTATTATTTTTAAAAGAACAACAAATAAATTCATACAAATTTTGTACAGTCATTGTGTTTTATGGCACTTAAAATATAGATATATTATGTACATTATATTAAGAATTGTATTTTTTCGAAAGAATATGAGAAAACTGTAATGTAACCCCTGTAACCCCCCCCCCCCCCCAAAAAAACTTAAAAGCTTTGATATACTGACATGTTATAGTAATAGTAATAGTTTTTTTGTCTTCTTTTTGAATAAATGAAACCATAACAAATTATTCAAAAAGAAGACAAAAAGAATTTGCTGGAATTGTTTCGCGGAAGTCAAGGACACATCAAAGCGATCAGCAGATGCCTCTGAAGAAGACTGGCAGTTGACAGTCCAAACATGCTCGGAAATCAAAATACATTTTCTGAAAAACAGTTGTCTGAATAAATTAAACCTTAACATATTGTTCAAAAAGAAGACAAACAGAACTTGCTGGAATTATTGCATAATTAAGATAACTACAGTATTTATTGCGAATCCCCTGAACGTTATGAGGTGGAGCCACTGACTGCACTGACCTGGAATCCCTTCTCTATTTCCAGAACCTAAAGAAAACCTTCAAGAAATTCTTGAAAATATTGTGAAGCAGGATGGGATCTCCTGTGTGTGTAAACTGTGTCACCTCAACAACTTTGTTAAGGTGTGTAAACTAAACAAAACAAAGCAATTCAACTGCAGTCACTTTGTGATGTCTACACAAAAAAGGCAATCTGAAAGCAATGAGTCACTTCAGGTTAATACTTTGATGTTCTCTCCACTCTTCCTCCAGTTGCTGTGCAGTGTTGGTATAGCAGAGGACAAGCTTGGGTTCACATATGAGGAAATTATTATTTGGTAAGATTATTTACTTAAAATGCATCAGAGTCACTTTATTTACAGATTGATTAATTCTAGAACTTGATTTTGTCGTGTTTCCTAGTCTTCGGTTAACTTTGTTGAATGAGGCCAGAGAAGTCCGCGTAGCTGGATTACAATCTTTTCGGTACCTGATCAGGGATAGCAATGTCCTGGGGAAAGTCCTACTGCTGCAGGTGGACTACTTAATAGCAAGGTGAGGAATGAATAACTTGTTAAATAAATAATAAATATCATTTAGTAGAGAGTAATGTTTCTTTTTGTTTGATTATCACATAGGTTCATTGACATCCAGCAAAATGATTCTGAGAGAACACAGGCTCTTAGACTTGCCCGCAAGGTGAGATCTGCTTATTCCCTTCTTACCCAATCAAATTATTAAATAAAGTACAGAAGATTGAAATGTTCTATTGAGGCTGACATATAGAAGAAGTATTAAAACAAAAAGCTTTTCAAGTACCAGTACAACTAAAAATGAGGGTGACCAAAATACAGCAGCAGACCGGGTGGGGACAACACTTCAATGAATGGGTAACGTTAGTGTGTAACTTCTTTAGCCTTTCCTGCACTTCTTCTCCAATCTAGTGATTGATCTTACCTGGGTGTTACGAGACAGACGAGGGGAACTTTCTTCTTTTTCTCCTTCATTTCATTCAACATACACAAAGACAAGACAGAGAGCGCAGAAACACAAAGGAACCATACCGCCAGGGTGTACACAAGTGGTACGCAGGCAACCAATGTGCACCAACTCAAATGTCGTACATAAATAAATGTATGTAATAATACCCTACAAAGCCTACAACCCAGTGACATATGTTACACATGTACATATGTGTAAGTAAATGTGCACTGCGCCTAAAAAGGTTGAGGATAATGTGGAAAAACTCCTGTCTCCATGTCTTATAAAGCTGCAACAGAGCAATGTGCAATAGCAGCAACTTGTGTGCAATGTGCAATTTTGTTTTACAGTTTAATTTATGTAATGCACTTCAGCACTTTGCACTTCAACATCTTAGTTACTATGTTTTTGCCATGATAATTTAAGTTTAAAGTGTAAGTCAACCCTAAAACCACTTTTTTCTGCTTAATACTTATTTGATTAGGTATGAAGTAATGTAGTTTATTGATCCTAGTCCCACTCTTCACATTTTAGTTTAAGTATTTAAATGTATAATTTTTAGTTGTAAAATTTTAGAGTGACTGCCCCCTATGGGTTGAACGCTGGCTATTGCAATTACATTTTGCTATCGACCAAGGTTAGATCAGCGACATAACTAACCGTCACTGTTGGCCCCGCCCCTCCTATAAAAGATGGGAGGAAGGACTGGTTTCCTCCTTTTTACAGCCCTCAGAGACATTGATTGACAGCTACATGCAGAATTGTGCAGCACTGTGGGGGTGGGACTGCTGTGACTGGGTGTGTCTTAACTACTCTAGGAGCAATGGCCATAATCAAGGGATTTTCTAAATGTTCCCCTCATGGCAGGTTAGCAAAAACCTGGGGGTGTACTTACACTTTAAATCTGCTTCTGCTATTGGTCTGCTGTTGTATAGCAATGTGTTGTTTTATCTGACAAGTGTTGGCCTGCCAAGGGACTGTAGATGGTAATTAGCTCAATATAATCTTGCATATTTGTATATAGAGTATATGCGCACTGTTCCTTTTATTTAAAAAAAATCGTAGCAATGGCATCAGCTCTGACACCAATTTAAACCACCAACACTGAACAAAAA